>NC_141164.1:117291204-117445787 GCF_053477565.2 Lygodium microphyllum | reverse complement strand
ATTGAGGTAGACTCTTGCTTCATTAGGGAGGTGGTAGAGGTTAGATACGTTGTTAACCTAAGTGCAAGACGAGAGAAAGAAAATAAAAGAAATTTGAAGAAAATTCAAAAATGTAGAGCAAAGCAAAAAAGGGCGTCATTTAGTCTCTTGTTATCAATAATATAGGCCTTAAAGTTCAGTTCAATCCATCTTTTAGCATTGAATCCAAAACAAAACAAAGGCAATGTATTGTTAAAAATGTGGCCTTGTTTACATATCTATTACCTCGGATAATACAATGGCCCAACAAAAGGATAAGAGAAGAAAAGGCCAAGAGTGCAAGGGTAACCTTAAAAGTCGAGGCAAATGCAAAGGTGCATTTTAAAATGTAAAGATACCCCCTAAATTCTGTAAAAGAGCACCAATATCCCTCCTCTGCAAGTTGTAAATAGTAGATGGGCATAGGTGAAGGCATAATGTAAATAAAAGGGAATAGGAAAAGAGGACCTTGGCAAGATGGCCAGCCTTGCAAAAAGGGGGATGGGTGCCCAAGGGGATAAGGGCATGTATAAAAGCCAAAAAGTGAATAGAGAAGCTCATTCTTGGTGTGTGGAAAAAGTGGCTCTCCTCTTCTTCTTCTCTTCTCTTCTCTTCTCCTTCTTCGCGCTTGCTTGTGCTTGTGTTTGAGAGAGGAAGTGTAAGAGTATGAGCAAGTGAGTGTGTGAGGGTGAGGGACCGTGGTGGAGAAGCTCTCCATTTTCTCCTCTCTTCTTCTCTTCTCTTCTCTTATCTTCTCTTCTCTTCTCTTGTCTCGTGTGCACAACTATGGAGCATGGAGCTTTGTGAAAATATGTGAGATCTAGAGAATGGAAAATGCAGAAGCTATCGAGGTTGAAAGAGAAAGAGTGAGTTCATGAAGACACTGACATGACTGACTATTATACAAGTGAATTAGGTTCCAAGATTGAGACTTAGACTCATAAACACAATCTTGTGTATAAGATTGACAATGATACAGAGACTTTATTAAATGACAAAAGTACTATAACATTGCATTAGAAAAGAGAGCGAGTACAATGCTCTATAAGAAACTGGATGGTAGCATTTCTCCTACTGTGTATATGGGCTTCTAGTCTTGAGCCCACATTGCTCAATACAAAGAGGCTAAGTAGGTGTGATTGCAGAAATCTCAATACCCCTCCCCAATTACAACCAGAAGTACAAAGTGTGTAGAGGCTTCAATGAGAGCAACTCCTGCAAAGTGTGGGCACACCATAAACATGGCAAAACACTAGAGGCTGTTGAAAAAAATGCTAAGTGTGGGGACCACAAATATGGTGGACATCTAGAGGCTATAACAGGGGCCTCACAAAGTGTATAGAGGATGTAGTACAAGGCTACATGAGGGGTTTACAAGTTTATGCCCGAAGCATTAGGGCTAGGCAATACAAGGCTAAAACATTCTATCCGAATAGAAGGACTGATGAGGTTTGTTCTTCTCATGGTGGTCTTTTTCTTCTTCTTCTTCTTTTGCTCCATTTTCTTCTTCTTCTTTTAACAGCAACTAGATAGGCCTTCTGGGACCTCTTTTTGGCGTGGTAGAACTTCTCGGTGTGTCTGGTCCTTTTACAGAAGTCACAGAAAAGTTGGTCCTTCTTGCCTTTGTACCTGTTGCCAACATATAATGCTTGTTCATCTTTAGAGGTGCTTGGTTCTTCCTTAGTTTTTAGCATCTTTTCCTCCTCTAACAGTGATGCCTAGATATCAACAAGCTCAGGGTTTGGCATATTGATTAGGGTTGTTGACACATTATTATATTCAAGAGGCAAACTTTTGAGCAAAACACCAATGCAAACATCTTTTTTCATTTTAATGTTGATTCCTGCAAGTTGGGTTGGAAGTCCTTCAATGTAATTTATATGTGTGGCAAGTGATGTGCTGGACTTCATTTCAAGCCTGAAAAATTTAATCAAGAGACGATACTTTGATGACTTAGATTGTGCACCAAACAATGTGTCAAGTCTCTTCCATGTATCCTGTGAAGTATCACAGTTATCCACATGGTGGATATAGTTGTCATCTAGCTCCAGTTTGATAATAGCTTGAGCCTTATCATCATTCTTTTGCTAAGTGATTGCAAGGTCCACATCACGAGGCTTCTTCTCTTTTCCAGTGGTAATGGTCCATAGGCCTTTCTTCATCAGGATGAGTTTGATGTGGGTTTGCCAAGTGTGATGTTAGAAGATAGGCATAGGAACCCACTATAAGAAAGGGTGAATAAGGCCATATGGGTGTGAATAGCCTTAGGGGCAAGGGAAACCCTAACCCTAGCTTGGCAGAGGCTATATAAATAGCCTATAGGTCACTATCAAAAGTGGGAGAGTGTATCCAAGTTGTACTTGTAAGCAACTTAGTAAACAAGATGTTGTTCTCGTACTTTGAGCTCTCTCCTTCCTCTTGTGCACACATTCCAATGCTGCAACTCTGATTTCTCACATGGTATCAAAGCCTCCTTTGATCCCTTCAGCTTTCTATACCCTCAGCCTCACTAAGTGCACAAGATTGTCCATCATCTTCATCTTTTACCTCTTGCCTCCATAGCCAAACCAGACCCACATTTGATGGAGGACTCGGGGAGAATGAAGGAAGAGGTTTCAGTTCATGGTTCCTTCTGAAGAACTCTTTAGCAACTCAGGGTGACTCAGCCTGGCACAACAAAGGATGAGATTAGTCGACGTGGTGGACGACATTGCAGAAATCACAGATTCGACGGAGTTTTTGCAGGCGACCTGATTCGAGCTAAAGTTTGTCTGGTACAGGGCGCAATAATGGCAGCTACCTTAGGGCTATTGTAGCCCCTGTAGAGGACTATACTCACCTAAGAGTATTTGTACTGATTCATCTCCTACAGTTTGCAATGATCAAAACCCTAACTGTGGGTCTCTGGCAGCCATAGCCAGGAGCTTCAAGGTTTATCCATTTTAAAAAAATTTCAATATTTGGTCATCAACAATGATTTTAATCACTGAGTTAAATCTTCCAGAGTGAGTTATGAACCTAGGAACTTCATTTTAGTGGTTTCTCTACTCGAAAGGTCATTATCAAGACCGACATTTATCATCTCTAGCAACATGAGCTACAAATGAGTGCTTGTAAGCACTAAGGCACATTGCCTAATCATCATTGCTGCTAATACTTATATAATCTGAATGTTTTTCATCAGAAAAATAAAACAACTAAGTACCTTGCATCAAGTTGTAAGGCTATGTGTACAACTATAAACACATAGACCATCATACACTAGAAGTGTATTGCATATCTTGAGTGATATCTTCTTCAGTATATTGGTAAATGAAATTAGAGGGATGAGTGTCATTGTACTCTCCTCAGAATCATCAGCAACAAGCATTGAAATCATAGACAGTCCTTGTCCTACACAAGGGTCATCCACTGAATGATACCACGAAGAGGAGCCCGAAGTCTAGTCTAGGTTCAACTTGTTGAAGCCTAAAAAGACCATTAAACCTCGGAAGAAGCGCCTCTAAGAAAGGAACACCAAAGTCATATTTTGAAGTATTACATATGTATGCTTTTCAGTCCTTCTTCTCATTACAAATTTGAATTGCTTCCACATTTAGTGGCAAACTTGTAAGGGACTAGACATTGCCCTTGTTCTAACAAGTGATAAGACCTTCAAAATGGCCACAACATATGCTGATGTCCATCCTCAAATTCAAAAATTTGATGGCAAAGATTTACACCCATGGCAGGTCCCTATCAAGTATAAAATGATGGAGAGAGGGTATTGGCCTCTCATTCAAGGCACTAGAGCTATTAACTCTACAAATCTAGTCGATATAGAGGATGACCAACTTGGCCAGGCAATCATTATGTTACACTTAGATGAGTCATTGATTCATCATGTTGATCAACTAAATACTGCTAAAGAAAAATGGGATGAGCTTGAAAAGCTCTATGGAGCCACTGGTAAAAATACTAAAATCTTCCTTAAAATTGAATTCTTTAGCTTGGAATATTGATCAGGATAAGGCTTAGGAAAATTCATCTCGCACATGAAGGGACTTATGGCACAGCTTGCCTCAGTACAAGCTCCAATAGAGGAAGAAGATGCTATAGCTATTCTCCTAAAAGCTGTAAAACAAGTGTTTCCTACTCTTATAACCACTCTTACCAACATTCTAGATCTTACATTGGCAAGTACCATCCAATCTTGTTTGGATGAAGAAAAGAGGAACCACAAAGAAAGCAGCAACAGTTAGGCATCTTCAACTTTGCGTGATCAAGTATTGGTACATACAGCTCTCACTAGATGTTCTTTCTGTAAGAAAAAATGACATCTTGTAAATAACTGTTGGAAGAAGTATCCCGAGAAAATGAAATGTAACAAATGCAAGAAGACATGACATATCACTAGTAAATGTCCCAACACTCCTGATGTACCTAAAGAACTGGTGGCTAATTATGCCTCCAATTCATCTGAAGATCGGTTTTTTTGAGTCTTTAAACCATCTACCTAAAAACACTCTTGTAGCCTGATTTATAAAGGCATCCCAGCTGTTTAAAGGGGGGGGGCCATCTTACATGCCTTGTAATCCAATGCCACCCTGGCATTCAGGGGGGGTGTTAGAAGATAGGCATAGGAACCAACTGTAAGCAAGGGTGCATAAGGGCAGATGGGTGTGAATAGCGTTAGGGGTAGGGAAAACCCTAACCCTAGCTTGGAAGAGGCTATATAAACAGCCTATGGGTCACTATCAAAAGTGGGAGAGTGTACCCAAGTTGTACTTGCAAGCAACTTAGTAAACAAGATGTTGTTCTTTTACTTTGAGCTCTCTCCTTCCTCTTGTGCACACATTCCAATGCTGCAACTCTGATTTCTCACATGTGAAACCCGACTCCTTTGAAGCACGTTGTTGAAGAGTCATTTCCCATGTTGGATTTGCAGGAACAATAGCAAATCAACTCCAAAATTCTCAGATTTTATCAGTGGAAGAGCATATTATAGTGTGTCAAGAGACACAAGTAATGATAGTGTGAAAACACACTATGTAAAGACTATGTCTGATCTTGAATCTTCTTAGTTCGGGGTCATTGATCCTTCTTCCATATTTCCATGTCCTTTCCATCCTTTATTTGATGTTGGGATAGTAGATTAGAGTGGCACTAGGTTGCTCTAGGTGGTTGGAGAGAGAAAATGATAAGATTTTTGAGCTTAGGTGAAAATGGCTATGGAGTCACAATTAGGGTTTTTGGGGGCGACTTGGTTTTTATGACATTGCAAGAGCTATAATTGATGATTTAAGAAAAAATTAATTTGGAAATGAAGCTAACTTGTTTGGCTATCAATGCCCTATGGTGGTCACCATCAACATCGCGGACTGTAGTGATGACGACAACAGTATGAATAGCAGCAAGCACATTCTGGGCAACAACCACAAATTTTGGCAATGTCATCTTTGGAATGGCCAATGTCAAGGTGTTAAAGAATAGAAAGCTTCACTTGAGCAAAGACATAACTCTCTAGAAGGAAGCTTCCAAAGATATGACCTCTATGATGAGATATAAAAGGTCCAAGTACAGTAGGTCCTGTCTGGCTATGGCAGTCATCATGATTGAAGATGAAGTTGAAAAAATGAAGTCCTGAGCTGAATGTGAGCTAGGCAGAGATGATCAAAGGTGAGAAGAGACTAGAGAGGTAGTGCTATACTCAGCTGAGCTGCTTTGATACCATGTGAAAAGACGCAGGATTTAGAGCATGGCAGATGCGGAAGCTATGGAGGTTGGAAGAGAAAGAGTGAGTTCATGAAGACACTGACATGACTGACTGGTAGTAACACAAGTGAATTAGGTTCCAAGATTGAGACTTGGACTCATAAACACAATCTTGTGTATAAGACTGACAATGACACAGAAACTTTACTGAAGGACAAAAATATTATGACATTGAAAAGAGAGCAAGTACAATGCTTTATAGGAAACTAAATGGTAGTAGTTCTCCTACTGTGCATATGGGATTCTAGTCCTGAGCCCACACTGCTCGGTACAAAGAGGCTAAGTAGGTGTGATTGCAAAAATCTCAACAAGCTTGAGGGTGGAGGATTGAGATTGCTTGAGCTCGCAACTCAAATCGTAGAGCTACTGATGTGCTTGAGATAGAAAGATACTCGATCGGGTATTGAGGTAAGCTCATTACACTTATAGGCTTGAGAGCACGTACGGTTATGTTGTGAGAGGTAGCCATTAGCATTCAAGTTGAAAAGCTTGAACAATAAGAGGTCCGTGGGTTGTCTTGGCAGTCGTGATGAGCAAAAGCTCCCACATTTTGGTTCTGTTTGCCGGGACCAACGAATTTGAGTCTTCAGCGCTTGTGCACTTCAAATTGAGCATTGGAGGGTTTTCCCTGAACTAGTGCTTGAAGTAGATAGGTAGGAAGAAAGAGCATTTGATCTTCGTTACAAGTAAGTGTCTTGGATTTTAAAGTTTGGATGAGTTGGCTTGATTAGCATTAGTATTTTCTTGTGATTTTTAGACATTTAGATAGGAAAAATAGGGAAAGAAAAAGAAAACCACATTAGGGTTTTGTGTAACAACAGGCCTAAATCAAGGGAAAACGGGGTTGTAATCTGGAAAAAGAAGAGGAAAATACATCCAAAGAGTGTTAGAGAGGGGGTCTAAAACCTTGAGGAAGAGGGAAGTGAGCTCATTTTTGGTTTCTAAGCTTTGAGAGAGAAATGAAATGATATATTGATGTCTACAAAAGGCCAAAATGACCTATGAGATCATGAGTTACAATCATGTGTATGATGGTACAACTGTCTGGGCAAAATATGTAGCACAAAGCAAAATAAGAAAGGAAACTAACCATGGCTATGTGTAAAACATAAAGCTCTATCTAGTAAGAATGAGCTCCAAATGGTACAATCTCATGTGGGTATGGAGGGCCTAGCTCTAGCCCAAGCAATAATCCCATGTATCCACCTATGAGGGCGTCATTGATGTCTGTGTCGAGGCCTAGGATGTCTGGATCGGCTAAGCTGAACGGCTTGATCAATTAGTACTCCTTGTCCGTGTTTGGACTATGGTGGTGAGAGAGGCTCTTGTGTTTGGACTATGGTGGTGAGAGAGGCTCTCGTGTGGACTGTGGCTGTAACTGTATTGAAGTCTTTTGAGTCTCCTTTGCAAATAAGTCTGTGAGCTGCCTCTGTGAAGGGCATCAGTGTCCTGGAGTAGTTGTACTCCTGAGGCGCATGTCATGAAGTTGTTGTATCTCAAGAAGAAAGAGGCAAGGCATCACTGATCGATAAAATCCATGACTTTGGATAGTGGTCCAAATTCATCTCTAAAGAGACAGTGGAAACAACCATGGACCTCATAATACACTGGGCAACAGCAAATATAATGCTCCTTTGTCTCTGGCTCTAATTGGCATATCTACCATATGCGCCCCTATGGTGAGATGGATCTATATCAGCCAGTCTCAATCTCTAGCTGATGTGAGGAGGTGCACAACTGGCCAATAGTATATTTGATCCCATGGGAAAGGTGGGTGTCCATGTATCTCGAGTGAACATTAAATCCATCATCTGTAGTATGAAGGAAATGCTTGCTATAGAAAGCCATCTTTGTTCCTAGCTAACTATGTCCGCTTGATATCCAACTGGGTAAGATCCATCTTGATGATCTTGCGAATCTCTAACTTGCTTAGAGCAAGAGATGGTGCATCAAGGGAGTACTTGAAGGGGGGTAACTTGTCCATGCTAAAGCCATGCAGCTCAAACTAGGTCGATATCTGTGCATACCAACATGAAGTATCACCCTCTCTGGCAAGCTTCTTGGAGGACTCAAGGGCCAATCGTGTATATTTGTGTTTGGGTAAGTCCCATAGGCTTGTATGTATGCAACCGATCAGGTGAGGGCCTCTACCAAAATGAGTGTAGCTGCTATCTCGGCTCTGATGATCTCATGTGGCATTGAGGCCTTACATGTGATTATCCTGGATATCATGGACACTAGGGGTTTCTCTGTCGACCTCCATCCATCATAAGTGCACCCTAATCTGCTATGGTGGTCAAGATTGGGCCCCCATATCTATACTCCATAAAGTAGTGTGGATGTGACCAGTGAAGAGCCATAGCTTGGGATGGGGTTCTTGGAATTGCACCTGTGAGCACATCCTCTCCAAACTACCTAGTGCTGTGTATCCGCGATGTTGAGATGACAAGCTCAACACATGCAGACATTAATGATGGACCGCCTGGTTAGATGGGTCCACACGTCTACACTTAGCACGTCGTGGTCATTATGACTCTCACATTGCCACTGACTCATTACTTATTATATTCAGGTTATTACACCTATTTACAGCTGGCATAGTTATATCGCCAGTCGACTAGTGTAGTCTGTTAGGCATTGTTTGACTTAGTAGGCCACTTTCCTTTATGTTGTATCTTATCTATACTTTGTGTACATTGTAAAGTGTGTGAAAGAAGAAGAAGAAACCAACAAGAAAACGTTTTGGCCTCCATCTCTCTTCTTGTCTCTTGAGTGAGCTTCTCCTTGCGCATTCTGTGTGTGTTCGGCACAGCATCTTGAGCAAGTCTCCCCATCACGCGATTCTTGACATGGTATCAGAGCCGCACCACTGAGAGAGGTTGATTTCGAAGGCTGAAGTGAAGGAGATAAAGCAAGGTTTGAGCAAGCAAGCCACGGGTAAGAAGCTCTCCCATCCTTCCACTCTTTCTCTAGGATAGTGCATGTGGAGGCACTAGAAGCAGGGTTGAGCAAAAATCTCAGATTGCTGTGAGATTTGGTGTGCTAGTAGAGCACTGTATATCCTGCAAGAAAGCCCTTTATCTGTAATTTTTGAGGTGTTTGCAGGAAGCAAACATAAGGTTTATTTGTAAACAGGTTGCAGATTACATGTACTGTTGAGCAATTAGTGAAAAAGGTTGCTTAGTGTATTACTGTGTACGTGTTGTGGAAGATTGCAGAAGATTAGCTTGCTGTGTTATATCCTTGTTTGGGATAATAGCAGAGAACAATGGAAATTCCATCATTGAGAAGCTCGACAAGAACAACTACCCTTCATGGAAGTTTCGTGTGATGAACTTCCTCATTGGAAAGGGCCTTTATGAGTTTGTCTCAGGTGAAGAAAAGGAGCCAGAGCTGGGTATCCCTCCGACTGTAGATGAGTTAAAAGCATGGAAAGAGTGGAATGCGAAAGACAAAAAGGTGATGTACTGGCTATCTGCAGTAATTGATAATACTATGTTGGGACATATCAGGCATGCAGAAACTTCACATGCAGCTTGGACAATTTTTGAGAGCATATTTTTAGTAAATACAAAGGCATGAAAGATTCAACTCAAGCAAGAGTTGAATGCCTTGAAGAAAGGAAAAATGTCTGTCAATGAGTATGTGTTGAAGGTGAGGAGTATTACAGATGCTTTAGCAGCGATTGATGCAGTGCCGAATGATGATGATTTGGTTTCATCCACTCTGAGTGGCCTTAACAATGAGAAGGCATGGAAATTATTTGTTACTTTAGTATATATATGGAAGCCATTTCTAGATTTTGATGAGCTGATCTCTCTCACGATTACTGAAGAGATCAATATGCAGGGTGATTCGTTTGAAAGAAATGGTGAACATGTCCAAGCATTTTACTCGAGTTCAGAATGGGGACGTGGTAGATCCTCTTCGAGAGGTCGTGGTATGGGACGTGCTGGCAATAACCAGCAAAACAAATCAATCAACAGTTTGGTGAAATGCAGGTTTCTGGAGGTAGAGGAAACTTTAGAGGTAGGGGGAGCTCTAGAGGAAGAGGTGGATGACATAATAGAGGTTCTGGAAATTCTGCTATTGTTTGCCATTATTGTGGCAAAATAGGCCATATTGCAGCCCATTGCTATGCAAAGAAGGATGATATTTGTAGTGGTAAATTGCAGCAAGGGAACTATGCATCGTCTTCACGACAGAATGAAGACAAAAATGAGCATCTGTTTGTTATGCAGCATATGCTGAATGCTGTTACAGGAAAGGGAACACATGATGATGTTTGGTATGTTGATTCAAGTGCATCCAATCATATGACCAGCCATGCAAAATGGTTTGGAGAGATGCAGGATTTGCAAAATATAGGTTATGTGCAGACGGGTGATGATTCATGCCACCCAATTTCACACATTGAAAAAGTTCCCTTGTCCTTGCATGATGGTAAGACAAAGAGTCTTTCAGATGTATTACATGTGCCATCTATTACAAAGAACTTGGTGTCAGTCGGTCACATGGTAGAGCAAGGGCTGCAAGTCAGATTTAATGCAAAGGGCTACTTTGTAAAAGACTTCAATGACAAGTGCAGGTTGGTTGCAAAGGGAAGTAGAGTTTGACATATGTTTACTCTGGATGCTGGAATTCCTACTATGAATGCTGCTATGTTTGCTAAAGGAAAATGTGTTGTTGCAGATATTGAAATTTGGCATAAACGCATTGGACATACAAATATACAAAGACTGAAATTAATGCAGTCTAAAGGGTTGGTTACAGGTTTGCCTACATTTAGAATTGCAGAATTTCATAAGGTATGCGAAGAATGTTAGTTTGGTAAGCAGGCAAGACAACCCTTTTCACATGATAGAGATGTAAGCAAAAATATCCTTGATGTTGTGCATACAGATATTTGGGGGCCTACACAAAATGTATCTGTTGGAGGCAGTTTATACTTTGTCACATTCATTGATGATTGTTCTAGAAAGCTGTGGGTATATTTTATGAAGGAAAAGAGTGAAGCGTTTAAGCACTTTAGAACTTTCAAGGCTGCAGTTGAAAGAGAAACAGGCTTGAAAGTAAAGTTCTTGAGGGTAGATGGAGGGGGAGAGTACCTCTCGAATGAGTTCAATGATTTTCTGAGGTCTCATGGGATAAAGAGACAGTTCACATGCAGGTATATCCCATAGCAAAATGGAGTTGCAGAAAGGAAAAACAAGCATATTGCAGAAGTTGCACATGTCTTGATGGCTGAAAAGAATATGCCTAAGTATTCTTTGTTTGAGGCTGTTCATACTGCTGTTTATATTATGAACAGAACCCCCACAGCTACAGTTCATGGTATGACATATGCTCCTGAAGAATGCTTTATTGGCAAGAAGTCTCATGTATCGCTCTTGAAGGTATTTGGCTGTGTTGCATATGTTCATGTGCCAGATGAGCTATGGAAGAAGCTTGATCCAAAGGCAGAAAAATGTGTTTTTAGTGGATACTCTTTAGAGCAGAAAGGGTATCGTTGTTATAACCCTATCACATGTAAGTTCATGAGCAGGGATGTCATCTTTGATGAAATGGGCAGTTGGTATGCATCTGGTGGTGATGCATTGGATGATGATGATGATTATGACACTCATGTGCATGCTGAAAAGCATAATCACGGACTCTTAGTGGACCAGAGACATCATCTGGTAGTCCTTGGTCTGGGAGACTAAGGAGTAGCTCTACATCTTCAGGTGCATCTAGTAGCACTACAGGTAAAGACAAAGGAAAGAATAAAGTGTCAGATGGCATTGATGCAATTCTTGATGGAGACTCCAGTGGCTTAGAGAGCTTGGATGATGAGCTTGGCATTCCTTCAGTGAGGACTTCAAGTGTGCAGAGAGCACGCGTCAATGCAAAGACTCTATTGAGTGATCCAATGGTACGCAGGTCTAGCAGGGTGAGATACCCTGTTAACAGATTTGGTTTTGAAGGTTATGCAGCTCACCATTATGCTTATATGGTGAAAGTGATTGAGGATGTTGAGCCCACATGTTTTGAGGAGGCTATTGGTCATGCTCATTGGGATGCAGCAATGGATGAGGAGATGGCTGCATTAGAGGCCAATAAGACTTGGGATCTAGTATCATTGCTGAAGGGCAAGAAAGCTATTGGATGTAAGTGGGTTTATAAGATTAAGCACAATGCAGATGGTTCTATTAGTAGGTACAAAGCTAGGCTGGTTGCAAAAGGCTATGCCCAGTCATATGGCATAGATTATGAAGAAACCTTCAGTCTAGTTGCTAGGATGGCAACTATCAGATGTGTGATTACTTTGGTAGCAGCCAAAGGTTGGAGGTTGTAGCAAATGGATGTGAAGAATGCCTTCTTGCATGGTGATTTGCAGGAAGAAGTGTATATGGATTAGCCAGCAGGTTATGAAGATGTAGAGCATCCCACATATGTGTGCAGGTTGAAGAAGGTGCTCTATGGGCTCAAGCAAGCACCTAGAGCATGGTCTGACAAGATCAGAGAGTATCTTGTCAATATTGGCTTTTATATTTTTGATGCTGATCACTCACTTTATGTGAGAAAGGAAGATGCAAGTTTGGTCATCATAGCCATCTATGTGGATGACTTGATTATTACAGGTGATGGTGATAGTGGGATTGCTGAAGTCAAGGACTTTTTGAAGAAGAAGTTTGAGATGAAGGATTTAGGTGAGCTAAGGTACTTCCTTGGCATTGAGCTGATCAGATATGATGATGGTATATGGCTATCCCAAAGACAGTATGGCTTGGATATGTTGTCCAAGTATGGTATGACAGCATGCAAACCACTTTCAGTCCGTTGGAGCAGAATGTAAAGTTGAGTGCTGATGTTGGGGATGAAATAGAAGACCCTACTATGTTCAAGAGAATAGTGGGGAGTTTGATCTACATGACCATTACAAGGCCAGACTTGAGCTACGTTGTTGGTCTTGTGAGTCAATTTATGCAAGTACCTAGAAAGCCACATTTGGATGCAATCAGTCGCATATTGAGATATGTGAAGTCCACATTACATTATGGAATTTTCTATGAGGCAGATACTGATGTACAGGTGTTTGGATACACAGATGCAGATTGGGCTGGTAGTATGTCTGATAGAAGATCTACTAGCGGATACATGTTCTCTCTTGGTAGTGCAGCAGTTACTTGGAGCAACAAAAAGCAATCTACAGTTGCTTTGTCGAGTACAGAGGCTGAGTATAGAGGTGTTGCTGTTGCAGCATGTGAGGTAGTATGGGTACAAAAGTTATTGGCTTATTTAGATGTGCAGGTGGAAGGTCTAGTTGTCATTTATTGTGACAACATGAGCAGTATACAGTTTGCTAGGAACCCTATGTTCCATGCCAGGACAAAACATATTGAGGTACACTATCACTTTGTGCAAGAGAAGGTACTAGCAGGTGAGATTGACTTGGTGTATGTCAGCACACAGGATCAGATAGCTGACATCTTCACGAAGGCATTGGGTACAGAGAAGCTTCAAAAGTTTCGAAGCTTACTTGGAGTTGTAGAGATGCAGTTGAGCTTAAGGAGGAGTGTTGAGATGACAAGCTCAACACATGCGGACATTAATGATCGACCGCCTGGTTAGATGGGTCCACACGTCTACACTTAGCATGATGTGGTCATTATGATTCTCACATGGCCACTGACTCATTACTTATTATATTCAGGTTGTTACACCTATTTACAACTGGCATAGTTATAGCGCCAGTCGACTAGTGTAGTCAGTTATGCATTGTTTGACTTAGTAGGCCACTTTTCTTTATGTTGTATCTTATCTATACTTTGTGTACATTGTAAAGTGTGTGGAAGAAGAAGAAGAAACCAGCAAGAAAACGTTTTGGCCTCCATCTCTCTTCTTGTCTCTTGAGTGAGCTTCTCCTTGTGCATTCTGTGTGTGTTCAGTGCAATATCTTGAGCACCACGCAATTCTTGACACGCGAGTCAGTCTAGTGTCTGCTACCTCTCGCATAGAAAAGGTGGGCCCTGTGAATAAGACTCCGAGGTATGTATAAGAATCCATATACTCCAGCTCCTCAGATCCATATGTGAATTTAGATGTTGATCTCCTGATCCATTGCAGTCTAGTATTAAATACCATGACCTTGGTTTTCCCAAGGTTCGTTGAAAGCCCACTGTCCAAAGTATAGGAGTGGAATGCATTCAAGTGTCTCTGTAGACCCTCTGGAGAGTCAGCTATCAATACAATGTCATCTGCATACAATAGGAGAGGTATCCAAGTGCCAGCTAGTGGACCTCCTCTATCTTCTTCCTTTGAAATATAATAAAAAATCCCATCAATGTACATGCCAAATAATGTCAGAGAAAGGGGGCATCCCTGCTTCACCCCAATAGTGGAGTAAATAGGTGTCGAAAGTCCCACAGGTGTCTGGACTCTATCCACAACTCTCTCATATAGTGCCAAAATACCCCAATTGAGCTCTTTCGGTACTCCCATGGCATGCAATCCATGTATCAGCTTGTCTCTTGGTACTGTGTCAAAGGCTTTGCGGAAGACCACAAAGTAGTAGTAGGTCCGTTGTCGGCCATGGGCCTTTCCCTCCTCAATGATCGCTTTGACTGTGAGAATGTGATCCAATGTGGAGAAGCCTCTCCTACAGCTAGTCTATCCCTGTGCTCTAGGACCCCATATCTTTGCCCACATGCTTAACTCATGCTCAAGGATGGAAGCATATAACTTAGCCAATGTATGCCCAACCATGATAGTCCCCGATAGTTACTAGGTAGAGAAGGGTCCCTTGACTTGAGGATAGGCATAATAGTGTTCGTGCTCTAGCTTTCTGGTAGGCTTTCACACATGGCTTTGTTAAACATGTAAGCTAGCAATCGTGCCACCAAATCTGTGGCATGGATCAAGTGCTTGGCTACTAATCCATCATGATCTTGTGCCTTTCCTATGCTAAGTCTGTCAATGGCCTCTTGGACCCTACTTTTTGTAAAGAAAGTGGTGGTCTCTGGACAAGGCTCAAGTGGGCTAGGAAGAGGTGGTTGACCCTCCACAGTATAAAGACTAGTTGCATACTCCTCCCATACAACAGTGGACATAATAGGTGTGGTCGGGCAATGCTCTCTAAAAAGCCTCCAAGCCTCTCTACAGTCTTGGCTCAAGAATAACTTATATAGGTGTCGCTCTAGTTGGGCCAAGAATGTTCTCTTCTTCCATCGTGTGAGGCGTCTAAAGAGTATCTGTGCTTGTTTGTGGGTAGTGGACCCTCTTGCTATCTCTCACTGTAGCCGTGCTTTGGTCTCATGGCACTCATCATCATACCAGCTGTTTCGAGGTGTCACCCCGGTGGAGGCTCTCTGAGTGGGTTGTGAGTGTGGGAAGGCTACACTTGCAATGATGTGTAGGGCCTCACTGAACTACTGAGTCAACTCCTATAATGGAACGTCGAGGTCTACATCATGTAACAATCTAAGGATCTCTCCCTCATAGATATCCTCTGTCTCTCTGGAAAAGAGGTATCTTGGGTGTCGGTGAGCTACATGATGGGTTTGTGGTGCGCAGATTGGATGCCGTATGCTCGCGTAGTGAATGCCGGAAGGTCCCCAAGAACAAAAGAACTCTACTTTTTGCACAAAACTCAAGGTAAAAAGCATGCATGACATGAACAAGAGACCAATTGGGTGCAATCTCCCCCCATGCCTTGTGTGTGCGCTCCACAAAGCATGTATTTTATGTATTAATCATCTTCAAGCTCAAATAATAGCACAAATTACAAAATAGTATGCTTTTGGCTTTTGAGTTTACTTTAGCAATAGAAATAAAGCTAATGGACAGGCGCCCCAAAGAGTCAGGCGTACCCAGTACAATGTCCAATTACAAATATCATAATCGTGCGCC
This sequence comes from Lygodium microphyllum, assembly GCF_053477565.2. Classification (NCBI taxonomy): domain Eukaryota; kingdom Viridiplantae; phylum Streptophyta; class Polypodiopsida; order Schizaeales; family Lygodiaceae; genus Lygodium; species Lygodium microphyllum. Next base: position 117,430,124 of record NC_141164.1, on the reverse strand, counting down.
CATGCGCATACAAAATAATAAATAAATATCCAACGCCTCAATAAATAGGCGCGACAAAATATAGGTGCCATGCCTAAGGTATGCGTCCATTAAAATATAAGTGATAACTCAAATACACGCTATTCTCCAATGCTTTTCTCCGCCACTGCTACTATCTCTACACATCAACTGAAGCATTCACAATCATTATTAAAATAATATAATTAAACCGACAAAAGTGAATACCTAGCAGTCTTCAGCTATATAAATAAATCAACTGGTTAGAAATCAATCCTAACCTTAATTTATTGCGAGTGCGCACTTTAAACTCATAAACGTTTATTAATTTAATATGCATTTTGCGGAATCACCCGCTATGGAATCACCCATGTACACACTAAATTAATGAAACGCCCAAAAAGGATAGGCATCCCCATCAACTTCTCGCACAAAGAATCCACTTTATGTATGAGCCCCGGTCAACAAAGTTTACAGAATCCACCGTAAAACCTCACGGAATCCACCGTGAAATATGCCTCCTGGAATCATGCCCTTGAGCTTTGCCTTCGCACAAGATGGGTAGTGATTGGAAGCTCTCGATCTCAGCTTCGCTTTGATACCATTGATGCGCGGATCGGATGCCGTATGCTCGCGTAGTGAATGCCGGAAGGTCCCCAAGAACAAAAGAACTCTACTTTTTGCACAAAACTCAAGGTAAAGAGCATGCACGACATGAACAAGAGACCAATTGGGTGCAATCTCCTCCCATGCCTTGTGTGAGCGCTCCACAAAGCATGTATTTTATGTATTAATCATCTTCAAGTTCAAATAATAGCCCAAATTACAAAATAGCACGCTTTTGGCTTTTGAGTTTGCTTTAGCAATAGAAATAAAGCTAATGGATGGGCGCCCCAAAGAGTCAGGCGTACCCAGTACAATGTCCAATTACAAATATCATAATCATGCGCCCATGTGCATACAAAATAATAAATAAATATCCAATGCCTCAATAAATAGGCGCGACAAAATATAGGCACCATGCCTAAGGTATGTGTCCATCAAAATATAAGTGATAACTCGAATACACGCTATCCTCCAATGCTTTCCTCCACCACTGCTGCTATCTCTACACATCAACTGAAGCATTCACAATCGTTAGTAAAATAATACAATTAAATCGACAAAAGTGAATACCTAGCAGTCTTCAGCTACATAAATAAATCAAATGGTTAAAAATCAATCCTAACCTTAATTTATTACGAGTGCGCACTCTAAACTCATAAACATTTATTAATTTAATATGCATTTTGCGGAATCACCCATGTACACACTAAATTAATGAAACGTCCGAAAAGGATAGGCGTCCCCATCAACTTTTCGCACAAAGAATCCACTTTGTTTATAAGCCCTGGTCAACAAAGTTTACGGAATCCACCGTAAAACCTCACGGAATCCACCGTGAAATATGCCTCTTGGCATCATACCCTTGAGCTCCGTCTTCGCACAAGATGGGTAGCAATTGGAAACTCTCGATCTTAACTTCGCTCTGATACCATTGGTGCGCGGATCGGATGCCGTATGCTTGCGTAGTGAATGGCAGAAGGTCCCCAAGAACAAAAGAACTCTACTTTTTGCATAAAACTCAAGGTAAAAAGCATGCACAACATGAACAAGAGACCAATTGGGTGCAATCTCCTCCCATGCCTTGTGTGAGCGCTCCACAAAGCATGTATTTTATGTATTAATCATCTTCAAGCTCAAATAATAGCCCAAATTACAAAATAGCATGCTTTTGGCTTTTGAGTTTGCTTTAGCAATAGAAATAAAGCTAATGGGCGGGCGCCCCAAAGAGTCAGGCGTACCCAATACAATGTTCAATTACAAATATCATAATCGTGTGCCCATGCGCATACAAAATAATAAATAAATATCCAACGCCTCAATAAATAGGTGCGACAAAATATAGGCGCCATGCCTAAGGTATGCATCCATCAAAATATAAGTGATAACTCGAATACACGCTATCCTCCAATGCTTTCCTCTGCTACTACTGCTATCTCTACACATCAACTAAAGCATTCACAATAGTTGGTAAAATAATACAATTAAACCGATAAAAGTGAATACCTAGTAGTCTTCAGCTACATAAATAAATCAATTGGTTAGAAATCAATCCTAACCTTAATTTATTACGAGTGCGCACTCTAAACTCATAAATGTTTATTAATTTAATATGCATTTTGCGGAATCACCCGCTATGGAATCACCCATGTATATACTAAATTAATGAAATGCCCGAAAAGGATAGGCGTCCCCATCAACTTCTCGCACAAAGAATCCACTTTGTGTATGAGCCCCGGTCAACAAAGTTTACGGAATCCACCGTAAAACCTCAGGGAATCCACCGTGAAATATGCCTCCTGGCATCATACCCTTGAGCTCCGCCTTCGCACAAGATGGGTAGCGATTGGAAGCTCTCGATCTCAGCTTCGCTCTGATACCATTGGTGCGTGGATCGGATGCCGTATGCTCGCGTAGTGAATGTCAGAAGGTCCCCAAGAACAAAAGAACTCTACTTTTTGCACAAAACTCAAGGTAAAAAGCATGCATGACATGAACAAGAGACCAATTGGGTGCAATCTCCTTCCATGCCTTGTGTGAGCGCTCCACAAAGCATGTATTTTATGTATTAATCATCTTCAAGCTCAAATAATAGCCCAAATTACAAAATAACACGCTTTTGGCTTTTGAGTTTGCTTTAGCAATAGAAATAAAGCTAATGGGCGGGCGCCCCAAAGAGTCAGGCGTACCCAGTACAATGTCCAATTACAAATATCATAATCGTGTGTCCATGTGCATACAAAATAATAAATAAATATCCAACGCCTCAATAAATAGGCGTGACAAAATATAGGCGCCATGCCTAAGGTATGCGCCCATCAAAATATAAGTGATAACTCGAATACACACTATCCTCCAATGCTTTCCTCCGCCACTACTGCTATCTCTACACATCAACTGAAGCATTCACAATCGTTAGTAAAATAATACAATTAAACTGACAAAAGTGAATACCTAGCAATCTTCAGCTACATAAATAAATCAACTGGTTAGAAATCAATCCTAACCTTAATTTATTACGAGTGCACACTCTAAACTCATAAAGGTTTATTAATTTAATATGCATTTTGCAGAATCACCCGCTATGGAATCACCCATGTACACATTAAATTAATGAAATGCCCGAAAAGGATAGGCGTTCCCATCAACTTTTCGCACAAAGAATCCACTTTGTGTATGAGCCCCGGTCAACAAAGTTTACGGAATCCACCGTAAAACCTCACAGAATCCACCGTGAAGTATGCCTCCTGGCATCAGTTTGCATGTCAATGAATTGGAGGTCGATGGTGAATGATAGGTAGGCATGATCCATTCCAATTCCGAGAAGGCATGGGGATATTGAGAGGTCCTAGATGTGAGATATGAACATCGGTGGGACAAGAACATAGTCTACTGTGTTGGCACCGTGTTGCTGAGGATAACATGTGAAGGCGCCGAATAGGGGGTATCTAGCCATGCCATTGAGAATGGCTAACCTGTGTGTTGTGCCCATCTCCACAAGGTATCTCCCATATTCGGTGACTTTCCCCATATCCTGAGATGTCCTCTCCAATTGTAGCTTACACATCCTGCTCCTATAACATCTCCTCAGACGCATCAAAGAAAGACACTTGATGGGAGGCTGTCCTGACATTAAAGTCTCCTAGTAAGATAACCTCTCCCTCCTTCAAGAACTCTCAGATATCCTCATCCAAAGCCACATATGGTGATTGCCCCTTGGGTGGGGCGTATCGAGACGTCATAGGGGGGAAATAGCATATGGAAACATACAAAGTGCATTCCTCACCACGCACTCTCATCCACATGTATATGACCTGCTCAGCTTTGGCGGACTACCTAGATCATCTACTATAGCTCCTCCCTCAATAACACTGCCACTCCTCTTGATCCGCGATTATTGTGGTATGTGTGTGTCTCCTTCCTCCTGCAAGCTGACTCCCACCAATAGCCTATCACTCGTGGAAGTGTAGTATGTGGCCCCTGATGTATCTCTGATTAGAACACTATATCTCTCCCTCTGAATGTCTCCTCAAAAGCTCCCACATCCAATCGAAGGGCTCCATTACAGTTCCAAACTGCCACTATAAGGCTGGTTCCATAGGTCTCACACCATCATTTGTGGCACCTCTCCAGGACTACCACTCTCCCTCCTCTAGGTAAAAGGTGAGTTTGCCCTCCTCCCTGGCTGCCTTAATTTTTGGCATGCACTCCCTCATGGGCTAGTTGGGTTGGTGTGACATCGTCACCCAAAAACACACAGGTCCCCTTCAATGTACGGTATTGAGCTAGGAAGTCTCTCCTAGCCTCCATGGTGGGGAAGCGGAGAATGAGTGCATGCTCTTTTGAGCTCTCCCCTTCTGTGCTTTTCTTGCCCACTCTCTACGCTCTTTTGAGCTCTCCCATTCTGTGCTTTTCTTGCCCACTCTCGAAGCGGAGACATGCGTGTCTTTCTTAATATTGATTAACGTGTATAGCACCTTGGTGTCCTCATCCACTTTTTCATGCATTTTCAGCCCCGTCACCTAAACATAGAGTGATCTCATTTTCCTTTTTGTTCCTTCTCCAATGTGTCATTGATTATGGTTGTTGTAGGTGCGTGTGCTAGGTGTTTCCCCTTCTTTGCAATTTGAATCCACTGGTCCACCTCCTCTACTTGTTGTTGGGTTTTCTTGAGTACCTCTGCCCAAGAAACAGCCTCCTTCATCATCTCCTTCTCCTTTTTTTGGAGTTGTTGTACTTTCTCTTTGATGCGGGTGAGCTCCTCGATCATGCTAGGTTGAATTTCTCCTTCCTATAGCTTAGGGCTTAGCTGAATGTCAATCAGTAGCTACCTAAGTGGTTGAATCTCCCCATCTTGGGCTTCTATATTCAATTCTAGCTTTTTAATCTTATCTTTCAGCTGCCTGTTCACTATGCTCAGTCCATTGTCATACTCCTTGACTTTGTTGATGGCATTGATAATCATCTGCTCTATCTAGACCTTCTCCGTTTTGGGGAAAAACTCTGTCTTGTTGTGTTGGGCCTATGGGGAAGCTCGATTTAGAGTTCAGAATGGAGGATAACCATTTTAGTGTATGTGAGGAACAACCAGGTTTACTGTCTACAACACGAGGGATTGTGGGACTAGGAGATGGCAACAGGGAATTGGGGGCTACAGAGGTGGTGGGTGGGGAGTTGATGGATGGCGGGAGAGGCTGGTGTTAGGTGGCATAGATAAAGCAGGCGACGAAGGGCTGAGGTGGTATAGGTGACGAGGGGTTGCGGGATGGTGAGGGATTTGACAACAGGGCCGACGGGTGGATATTGCACTCTATGAGAGAGAGAGAGAGAGAGAGAGAGAGAGAGAGAGAGAGAGAGAGAGAGAGAGAGAGAGAGAGAGAGGGAGGGAGGGAGGGAGGGAGGGAGGGAGGGAGGGAGGGAGGGAGGGAGATAGATAGATAGATAGAGAGAGAGAGAGAGAGAGAGAGAGAGAGAGAGAGAGAGAGAGAGAGAGAGAGAGAGAGAGAGAGAGAGAGAGAGAGAGAGAGAGAGAGAGAGAGAGAGAGAGAGAGAGAGAGAGAGAGTGTGTGTGTGTGTGTTGGAGATCCAAGAGAAAGAAGAGATCGAGTGCACCGATTTAGAGGTTTCTAATTACTCCAGGTACACACAAAACTTCCTCTGCATCTACTTGTTGATTTTGGAAGTTTCTACCACTTTGCATCAACCATGAAGATCAAATCGAAATTGTGCTCTGCAGGTTGTTTGCATGGTCAGAATCCAACTCTCATCATGGAGTCCGATTTCCAAAGTTGAACACTTGGACTTAGATAGTTTGAGTTTGGTCCACTCAAACACCCACAATACTATGTATGATCGAACATTGTTAGCTAGTCCGAATCGGATAGGCATAGACTTGGACTTGGACAGCCATGCTTGGACTTGTCAGACCATTTGATTTTCATAGTCGGACATGCCCAAGGTTAGACAATTTGATTTTGGGAATCGGGCCTTTGAGAATTAGACACACTAAAAGGAACCTAAAAACTAACCAATCCAGCACATTGTCCTAGGCAAAGTAGAGCTCAACCCGAAGCAAGGCAACACCCATGTAGGCATCTAGACATGTCAAATGGCTCATCAAGCCTCTAGACTTCAAGATTGCGATTCAGCGACCTAGGAAGCAACCTCAAACAAGGCCCCTCAAAGCACACATAAGAAACAACTTAAAGGACCCCACCAAACCTGTTAGAGTGACCACCTTTGCTGCTGAGGGAGCAAACTAGAAAAGTGTGTTGCATCACATTGTTTCTATCACAGTCACACATTACCTGAACAATCACTTGAATTGCATGCAGAAAGCAAAAAAGCCTTATTTCACAGTGCGTATAGAAAGAAGCACCCCACAAACACTTGAGCGCACTTAAATTTAAGGATTGGCTGAACTAATAAGGAACTCATATGCAAGATAAGCGACTAGAGTGAACCCACTAATAGATTGAGAGTCCCAAACCGAGATAGTGTAGCCTCTAGAACCTCAGAGAGGGCTACCACCTCTAGTGAGAGATCTAGTCAGGGTAACCAAGATAAGGGGAAGAGTGTTGACCTAAGCCAAGAGTTGGTGGACATAAAGCTCAAGCTAGCCAAGCTCTAGGAAATGATTAGAAGACTTACATGATCTCATGTGCAATGTGTCCATTGTGGAGGAAACCACCTCCCGACCAAGTAAGTGGATCTTTGATGGAGACCTTGTGCCAACTATAGCAGTTTTGGTCACAATGCTATGCATTGCCAATGACGAATGCCATGGCGATTGCCATATTCACAACTTTACAACTAGCCATACTACTTAGGGAATAGATACCACAGTTTGGAAGGGGAGCTCCATTAGCTCTCTGAGTGCCTAATGATGCCAAGCCGACTGTCCCCCTAGAATAGACATCAACCCTAAAAGCATACCTAGACCACTTGGACCCTTCTTTCGTGACCCATCCATGAAACGTGCTCCAATACATTACGTAGAGAAGTTGAATGAGGACAAGACATACATAAATCCTTATGTCTCGTATGCCGATGAGAGCAATTCCATCTTAATGGACTTTAGACCAGTATACCAGTGATGGCATTATGTCGGGGAAGGGGTAGAGGCCTAGGAGGGAAAGCCAGGACCCAATCTCATGTTGGACTTGTGGCCACCCAGGGCATATCTCATCTTTGCCCTGAATGGGAGAAAGCTGATTTGAGATGCCCTGAGTGTAGAATCACTCACTTATACACCGAATGTCCCATGTGAAAACCATCTACTAGCTCAGCCATTGTACCTTCGATGCCCTTGGGGCTATTTGGAGTCAAGATGCTTGATGGTGAGGCCATTCCCTTCTTTTTGAACGTTATGACTAGGGCACAAACGAGGCAGGTGGGTATTTTAGTGCCAAGACCCAGCAACCTAGATGCGGCCTTGATAAGAAAGAAGACTTGCCGAAGGAAGAAAAAGAGAGATGATGCCAAAGTGACACTAAAAACGGACAGTACGACCACAATAACAAGAGGAAAAAAAGTGGCAGATGCAGAGGATGAGACTTCAGCACCTAAAACAATAGAGAAGGGGAGTGCCAAGGTTGGGGAATACCCTAATCCAAAGCACCAATTGAAAATAGTCGACAAGGTTAAGGAGTGGGTGAGAGAAGCCCAAGAGCATCTAAAGAATGAAAAGCCCATACTAGAAGACAAGATTGATGAGTTCTCCAGTGTGAGCATGCCTCTGTCTCACATTGACACGCATAAACTCAAGAGATACATCCGCACCTTACACAAAATCACGAAGATAAGGCTTAGATTCCAATGGTAGGCAAGCTACTCGAGATGAGTGGTGGCAAAAGAGTGCAGGGCAAGATGAAAGGCAAGCCGCTAATGGATTTCTTATGACACTACTATCGGTTCTTGTAACAGTACCGATGGGGGATCTACTTAGGTAAATCCCTTCACTATGGTGGCAAGAATTGAAGCAATGGGTAGAGGGATCTAACGAACAAGAAGTAGCCAACTTGCATGAGAATGATGCAGCCATGTAGATACCTAACCTCACCTAATGCTTAAGTCCTTGCATGTGAATGCTTTTTGGGAAGGCACAGAGATGTATGCAGTCCTACCAGGTGGTAGCACTAGGAGTTATCATGCGAAAGGGGAATCATAGAAACGAGAACAAGAGTCGGTGTACTTAGCCATGTAGTTTTGCATGTTTGGGTAACCTACGGGTGGAAACTACAAGGTTTAATGTCACGTTGGCTAATGGCATGAAAGTTAAGCCATTCAAAGTGTTGAAGGACTGGCCCTTGAAGATAGTAGGTGTCCAGTTCTCAGTGAACTTCATTGTTATGAAGGGTTAGACTATAACATCATGCTAGGCCGGCCATGGATGAGGAACACGCGAGTAATCAAAGACTGGGATGATGGCCTCATATCCTAGGCAACAGATTGGAGGCAGTGAGAGTTGAGATGGACACTTGGAAGACTACATCGGTCAACTTAGATACCATCTCCTCTATGTTGAAAGGAAATACCTAAGCTAGGAATTCATGTGGACCATTGATGAAGTACATTTCTTGCCTCGAAGATGAGAGAGATTGGATGCACATATTAGCCACCATAGACTTGTCATTTTCACATGAGGAAGAAAATTATAAGCAGGCTGTAAAAAAAAGCTAGTGAATCCCATAAATCCATAGCACCTTAGACTCCAAAGAGCAATACTCTACCATCAATACCACTCTGTATGATGATAAAAACCCTGACATGCAACAAATACCCACCCCTTTTTCCATGTCCCATTGTCTAACAGACTTGAGCTCTAGGGGATTCTTGAGTATCTAAAAAGGAATCTAATCTCAAGTCATTCCAAGATCTCATAGATGAATCGAAATGGTGATTGACCAAGGTGCATGACCTAAATCTTAGGTACAATTGGTCACTAACCACAGATGAAAAGAGAGTCGAGAATAGAGACACCAAGATGACCACGAGCAATCATCAATAGGAGGAAGTAGCGATTCACATGATGAGTACAAAAACTACTATCCCTTGAATGGAATTAGTGAGATGAATAGGCCGATACGATAGAGTACAACACTGATGGCCAAGTGATCAAACAAATAAAAATAGACCCCAAGTCATAGAGAGCCTATGCGTTTAGAATCAAAAGAGGAGTCTTCAAAAATGAATGTGATTGCAGTTGGCTGGATCACCTAGGTATGATGGACTACAAGCAAGCAAGGCTAATCCAGCCAAGTGTTGTGCCTCTCTTTAGGACATAGTCAACCTAAGAGTTGCGACCACCGAGGAAAACTCTATCCTTTAGCAAGGGTTGTGAGTTCAACTCACAATCGGAGGTAAGCTCTGAGAGCAATGCAGAGATACCCCGACCACCCAAAAATAGATGCATCAAAGGGGACTTGCCAGTCCACCTAAGGCATAGACAATTGAAGGAGGGAAAGGGAGGAAAACCAAAAGGGATGGAAGTCGAACAGTAAAAGAAACCCCAAGACCTATCAAAGAGTTTCACTACATTCAAGAAAGGGGACTGAGTAGTGATATTGTTGGGCACAAAAAGACAAGGATAGACAATGAACCGATAGAAGGATATGCCAAAGTCAGGGAAGTCAACTTGTCCGGGGAAGGGGAGAAGCCTTGACCCATGTCTATAGCTGACGACTTGACTGAGCAAGAAGAGGAAAATATTATTGCTCTCTTGCGAGACTACATAGACATGTTCACCTGGTCCTTAGATGAACTCAAAGGAGTCGATCTGAGGCTTGCAACACAAAACATCCCAATGACCCCCCTGATGCAATGCCAGTAAAGCAATGACCTTACTCGATGAATCCAAAGCATGCTCACACTGTGAAGGAAGAGATCAACAGCATATTGAAGGTAGGATTCATCTACGATATTGAGCACACAGACTGGGTGGTGTCACCCATTGTGATGGTCTTGAAGAAGAATGGAAAAATCCGAGTGTGCATGAACTATAAGAAAGTCAATGCCACAACTAAGGGAGATAATTACACGTTACCTTACCCATGGAGCACATGCTTGAGAGAGTAGCAAGGAAAGAGGCCTACAATTTCCTGGATGACTTCTCAGGTTACAACCAAGTTCACCCTGATGATAGGCATAAGACAACATCTTCCATGGATTAGGGTGTAATTGTGTACATAGTCATGCTATGAACTCAAGGCTAGAGTGAAAGAAGAAGATAATTGGAAAGGAAGGCTCGAAGAAGAACAACACAAACTAATAGGGTTACAAAGGAAGTACAAGCTCATTCTCATGCAACATGAAGAGTTGAGAGAGCAATTGAAGAGGATAGAGAAGGCAATGGAAGAACTTGACGCAGGAGACATGGAAAAATCCTAGAGAGAGGAAGAGCACTGAAGAGACATGGGGAGAATGGAGTATAGGTTATTGGTGGAGCTAGAAGAGCAGGGAAGGCTAGAGAGGGAGATTCAGCACATGGAGAAATAAGAAGCAATCTAGAGGTGGAAAGAGATGGAATCAAGGATGGCGGCCTTAGCACAAAGGCAGAATGAAAGCCTAGAGGAGATGAAGCGAAAAGCAGAAGAATGGGTTGCCAAAAGTGAGGCAAGAGTGAGAGAACTAGTAGGCCGCCTAGCCCATGCTGAAGGGAACAGGGTGTTGCCAAAAAGCAAGGCAGAGGCCATGAAGATGAGCATGGAAGCCTAGCAACATGCCTTCCTCAACACCATCTTAGATGTCATGCATCTAGAAGAGGAGGCTATTGAAACCTTAAAGAAGAAGTTGGAGATTACCCACAGGGCCATAAGGAATGTCCTATATTTCCAAGCTTGTCAAGTCATCAAACCAAGCCTAAGCCAATGAGAGCAAAAGGAGTACCTAACTATCGAGGGTAGGATAACGATCCAAGAGATGGAATGGCTAGGGTGTGCGGAGGAGTAGGGACCACAAGAGCTAGTGAGAGAAGAATAGCAATATGTATCACTACCTAAAGAGGGGCATGATTCTAAAGTGAGGCAACAAGACGAAGAACAAGTCCCCCAACCACCCTCTCCAAGACTAGAAGCTTAGCAACATGGAAGTGCCACTAGAGGATGCAATGGTGGAAAGAAAAGAGGAGGTCAGGAGAAGAAGGAAGAAGATGCTAGAGCAAGCACGAAGACAACAAAGGGCATGATCCCTAGCAATCCTACAAAAAGAGGAATGCTTTCTTGTCAACAACTGGAACTTGGAACTCATAGTGTGGGAACAATGGGAAAACAAGTGCAAGCCCTTTGAATTTACCTTCTGATACCCACCCACACTGAGCTGCGTATTATCCCCTAAAGTGGTAGAGGAAGTGATAAGCATGGGCAAAAGGCTTGGGGATCGGTGGAGCATAGAAAAAGAGAAGAATCCAATGTTGTGGGGGACAGAGGCACATGACTATTGGAAAGACAAAGGTCATGGAAGTGCCCAAGACCACCGTCAAAGGGTACGAGTCATAGCTGAAGTGGAGATGGAGAATTTGGGATGGGAACGTGGATGCATGGATGTCATTTTGTAGCATCCTACCCTATGAGAGAAACGAACAAATGCACATGCCATATCCAAGAAGGGTAGGGGTGGACTTTAACGCCGATATCCATGGTCATTACAATTTTCCCAAAATCTACAATGTAAATGCTACTAAGACGGAGGAAGCCCTTATATTCTTCAAAAACAACCTAGGACCCTCCATCTCCCATTTCCTTAGTGAATTATCTTCCTGCCTCAATCTTACTTTTATCACAACCTATAACTACCTTAGGCTACTTAGAGTTTTGCTTAATACCTCTCACAAATACTACCTATAACATCGCCCCCCCCACCCGTGACCCCCGTGCCTTCCCCCATAGGAACTCATGAGAGAGAGAGAGAGAGAGAGAGAGAGAGAGAGTAGGAGTGATGAAGGAAGGGGGCCATGCAACCCCCCATGTGGCGAGAGGCGCCGTCCTCCCCCACCTTATAAAGACCACCCCCTTCCTCCGTTGGCACAGGCGGCCCCTCCTCCCTGGTGGAAAGACGCAGCGGCCCCCCCTCCCTGGACTTCACATTGTCCCCCTCCTCTCTCGGGCTACAAGGCAGCGGCCCCCCCTCCAGTGTTAGTAGGCTGAGTACCCCGCACCCCCCCCCCCCCCCCCCCTTTGTGAACAGCGAGAGGAGAGGAAGAAGAGAAGGAGGAGAGAAGGAGAGAAGAAGTGAGAGAAGAAGAGGGAGAGGGAGAAGGAGAAGAGGTTGAAGAGGAGGAGAAGAGAAGAAGTGAGAGAAAAAGAGGGAGAGAAGAAGAGAAGAAGAAGAAGAGGGAAAAGAGAAGGAGAAGAAAAGAAGAAGAAGAGAAGAAGAGGAAGATGAGAGGGATAGAAGAAGAGGAAGAGGAGAGGGAGAGAAGAAGAGAAGGAGAGGGAGAAGAAGAGAAGAAGAGAGAGAGTGTGTGAGAGAGAGAAGGAGTAGAAGAAGAAGAAGAAGAGGAAGGGAGAGAAGAAGAGAGAGAGAGTGAGAGAGAGAAGAAGGAGGAGAAGAAGAAGAAGAAGAGGAAGAGAGAGAGAGAAGAAGAGAAGAAGAGGGAGAGAGAGAAAGAAGGAGGAGAAGAGAAGAAGAGAGGAGGAGAAGGAGGAGAAAAAGAAGAGAAAGAAGAGAGAAAGAAAGTTATATTAACGTCTTCTAAAGACCAAAACTGCCCTATGAGACAAACTGTGATACAACTGATGAGGTCCAGCTATCCAAAATAAAAGTGCTGAATGAAAAGCTAAAAATTAAAAACTGAAAATACGGTGCTGTGAGTGTGATAAGTGTCGTGTATGTGTATGTGCGTATGTAGCTCTGGTACTCTAGATAATGGCTACAAAAGGGGAACAAATGTCGGCTGTGATAGGGGAACAACTGTCGGCTGTGATAAAGTGGTGCGATGTGTATATGTAACAGATGCAGGGAGATATACTATCCTGGGATGTAGTAGCAGTCGTCGAAGTCGCTAATAGCAGGTGATCCCTCCTGGATGCAGGATGTGGTACATCGGCGATGGAGAAAGAGCAAACTGGAGATCTGAGATCCAATGTGTCGAGTGTCGTCGGATCTCAGTCTGCTATCGAGAGAAAGAAGGAGGAGAAGAGAAGAAGAGAGAGAGAGAAGAAAAGAAGAAGAAGAGAAGAAGAGAAAGAGGATAGGGAGAGAAGAAGAGAAGGAGAGAGAGAGAGGGGAGGATAAGAAGGGAAAAAGAAGAAGAGAGAGAAGGAGAAAAGAGAAGAAGAAGAGGAAGAAGAAGAAGAAGAAGGTGAGAAAGAAGAGAACTTAAAGAGACATCAGAGGATGTCATTGACCACAATGGTGCCCTCTAACCCTCCCATTATTCTCGTTGCTTATTGTTCATGGTTTCTCCTCTATACCTAAAGTGCATGATTATGAAAACTCGAGTGCGTGAGTCGCATGAAATATTGACTAGCCTAGTACATGAAATATTAAGGTTTTCATGCGCAAGGATGATAGAGTACATCATGCACATGTCGATATATGTTAACTTGCACACACAATGGGATTGCACGATAAACATTGATAGAATAGTAGTTGTAAGATAAATTCCGTTTAGAGATCCTTGTCTAAACTCTAGCCGATAGATGAAGATTGGATAACCTATGGCTAATTAGGTTGGAATCTCGTTAGCGTACTCTTGGTGATGTGCTAGCAATATGGGTTAGTACTTGGTGACCTGTGATATTAGATAGCTACTCTAAGAATTGGGTTGATCTTCTACCCTAAATAGGTAGCCAAGATTAATGAAGGTCAAGATGAAATCACTTAGATCGTTTAAAGGGATCTAGAAGGAATCTGTTAAATTGTCCTTGCGAAGTCCTAGCCCAAGGGAAAGAGCAGACTTTATGATAGTTGAGCATGTTGCTTGGAAATGTTGAAATGGTTTTAGCGAAGGCTGATCTTGTTAAAGATGGATTGTTGACCCAAGTAATGCTTGGTGGTTTGAAAAGGTTGTAAATTCCTTAAGCAAGTGTTTTGATATATCCAAGTTAAATTCTGATTGTGCATGCAATGGGATTGCAATGCCTTGAAGCAAGAGGTTGTGCATTCAACTATTTGTTAATGTGGTTTTGGATGTTAACCCAAGTGGGGTGTGATTGATGATTGCATGGCCGGGTTTGAGATGATTGATTGCCATGGAAACAAAAGGGATGTTTTCCCTAGTAATTGTTTTTGAGCTGGTTGTTTTAGCTTTGGTTGATTTCCTAAAGGGATAATTAAGGAAGGATGGTGCTAGCTACCCCTCGCGAACTGCAAAACCCTAAACAAGGGGGTTATGAATCCGCGCCGAGAATTTGGACTGAACCCGCCGCAAGAGGTCTCTTCGTGGAAATTACTTGGCGTAGGAGGACGCTTGGGTGCTAGTGGGGGCTATGGCCATAAATCCCAATGCCTCCGGGCCCTACGCAAGTGTTCTACGTGGCTCGAGATGGGATCTTGAGGCCTTGATACTAGTTACAAGGCGGAATCTTGGTAGAATAAACCTTTGGGGTTTGTTGTCAGAAGATGGAAGGTTTTTTTTGCGGAGGCAGAAAGGAACACTTAATTCTCCTATATGGGCGGGAGACAAACATTAATCTGAAGATAAGTTAAGGAAGTGTTTGATCTTGTTTTATCTTGCTTTCATGTCAGTGCCCTAAATTACGTTAAGGAACCTGCAATTAACGGGTTAATTAAGGAAGCTGCTTTTATGTGTCAAACATAATGTGGTAGGGTTAGATGACCACCCCATACACCCCACCCTAGAATGATATTACAGAGCATGAGAACATAACCATTCAGGAAAGAGTTTGCAGTAGGATGCTTAGTCAAGCAAGTTTATAAAAAAAAATTGGGTTGAGGCAATTATTATTAACATATATTTGATAAATAGATCCTCGTGCACTCCTAGGCTATCAGGTTTGTAGAGGTATGGTTTGGAACATCTCCCTTATATGCATCTTAGAGTCTTTGGATATGAGGCTTTCTACTATGCACCCAAGAACAAACGTAATAAGCTAGAACCTAAGTTAATGAAATTCATCTTTCTTAGTTATAGGGATGCAGATGAGATGGTCTATCACCTATGGGATCCATGTTTGGAAGGTTATTCGTAGCCATCACAGTCATGATGTTGTTTTCCATGAGGAAAAAATGCATAAGTAGCTTGAGTAGGTAGTTGAGGTACATAGGGTGATATAGGGGCCTCCTATTATTATATGGCCAGCTAGATAGCCTACAACTAATATTCTAATGGCCCATGATCATGATGTGGACAAGATCCATAGCACGTTTTGAGAGAGAGAGAGAGAGAGAGAGAGAGAGAGAGAGAGAGAGAGAGAGAGAGAGAGAGAGAGAGAGAGAGACACACACACACATTCATTGTAGAAGAAACATACATGGGATTTGGTTGCTTTTCTTAGATGGAATGTAGCTAATGTTCCAGTGGCCCATGATCATGATGTTTGACAAGATGTCTAGGATCCATAGCATGTTTTGAGATGGCCTATAGAGATAGGCATTAGCCTAGATGATTTATGTCCTCCATGGACTATGTTATGGTGATAGATTCTATTAAGCCCCTCACTTATGAGGAGGCTACGTGTGTAGGGATGATAGTTACTCTTAGGAAAGGGCCATGAATTCTAAGTTTGATTCACTACAAAAAAACCATACATGGGATTTGGTTCCTTTACCTAGTGGGAAACATGCATTGCTATCAAGTAGGTGCACAAGTTGAAGAGTATCCTTAGATACCCTAAGCTAGCATATAAGGTCACATTGGTTGCTAAGGGTTTTAAGTAGGAGCATGGTGTTGACTTTAATGAAGTCTTTTCTCTTGTAGTCAAGTCATCAAGATGATACCCTAAGATTGATTTTGGCCTTGGTTTCATAGTTTGATTTGAGTCTTTATGAGATGGATATGAGAATGTCTTTTTTGCATTGAAACTTTCATAAGGATATCTATATGTAGCAACCTAAGGGCTTTATAAAAAAGAGCAGGGAACACCTAGCGTGCAAGATAAGAAAGAGCCTTTATGGCATTAGCTAGACATTGAGAGAATGGGACCATATGTTTGATGCTTTCATCCATTTACATGGATATACTCGCAATGCTATGGACCCTTGTATTTACCAAAGAAGGCTCGTGATTACAATCTTACTCTCTTGGTACTTTATGTTGATGATATGTTGATTATTGTGAGAGCTCAATATGAGCTAAATACTTTGAAGAGTCATCTCAAGAAGAGCTTTGAGATGAAGAATATGGGCCAAGCCTCATATATTATTGGTATGCGCATTATGTACAATCACTCTAAGGGGCTTCTTTACCTATCGCAATAGGCATATATACAAAAGGTACCTGAGTGATTCCATATTGTAACGTGCTTGCCCGCCCCTCAAATTGCGGGACACATCTTAGCAGCCCATCGAGAGATCGATCTAGAAGACACCACCTGGCACTCCCAAGGAACGACACGGCGTTTGCAAACTAGGGTCTCTCGAGTCTGCCTTGCAACGGAACTTATCCGTCCATTCCCACTAGGATTGACCTGAAGTCCGGGTTCCTAGCAATCAAGCCTTCCTAACAGTCTTCTAGCGTCGATCGACAGCCGCTCCACTTTGCATAGATACAACTGGACCCAAGCAGACTCATATCGCACTTGGTTCAAAGAGAATGGGAACTGAGAGGGAGGCATCGCTTCGACCTCTCTACCCGTAGGGCATAGTCCCATTCCGGTCCCAACCCAAAGTCCCAACATTAGTCCTAACCCAAAGTATTGACTGGTCAACCCTGGCAACGTAAAAGCCTTATTCGCAACCCATCAAAGAGCCTTTTATTCTTTCAGTTCTTTACTCATTTCTCTCTAACCAAGTAAAGTTAACACACTTGGCAACGCAAGACTTTTCACCTAGGCCTTCAGGATACAGTCTAGATGCATGCGTCCCATCCATCTCGCTTAGTGCGGTACTATGCAGAATTTTCCAATCAAACTTACCCATCATGTACATGGTGCGTTTACTATATTAGTACATCCTAAATGACCTTTAACTCTCTTTGTTACCTGACAATGAATACTTATTCCTAATGCACCGGATCTCATGTGACTTGCAAATATGAAAGTCTAGGTTTCTATCCATCGGTGCAGTTGCATCCTATGAACGGAAACTAACATTTCATGTGTTTAATTTTTATGCAGATGCAAATCGTGATTTTTATTGGTTAATTTAAACATTGCTCTACACGAAGGTCTATCATTTATGTGAAAATTTATGAAAACCTTATCATTTCATGTGCGTCAATCCATGCAGGATCCATTCTATTTGTCCACTTGACTCCCATGCAATCATCCCGTATTTGCAATATTTTGTGCAACAATATTTCATGTACTAGGCTAGTCAATATTTCATGCAACTCATTCACATGACTTTTCATAATCATGCACTTTAAGTATGAGCAATAAGAATAGTGGGAGGGTTAGAGGACACCATTTTCGAGGGGGTGATCAATGTCATCTTGCTAGGTGTTAGGAGCCATCCACGGACTTCTAGTCTCAAGTGTCCGCGTAACCCTGAGTGTCCTTGATTTCTTGATGGCCGTGAATGAGTCTTCGTGTTTGGCCTTTTGATTTTTCTTCAAGTTCTCTCTCTCCCTCTTCTTCTCCTTCTTCTTCTCTTTCTCTCTCTCCCTCTTCTTCTCCTTCTTCTTCTCTTTCTCTCTCTCCCTCTTCTTGTCCTTCTTCTTGTCCTTCTTCTTCTCCTTCCCTCTCTCCCTCTTCCTCTCCTTCTTCTTCTCCTCTCTCTCCCTCTTCTTCTCCTTCTTCTTCTTCTCTCTCTCCATCTTCTTCTCCTCTCTCTCCCTTTTCTTCTCCTTCTTCTTCTCCTTCTCTCTTCCTCACAAATCACGGGGGGAAGGGGGGGGGGGGGGGTGAGGGGGGGGTGCGGGGGTTCTCTGACAGAATCCCAGGGGAGGGTGTTATTGCCACCACGAAGCTAGGGGGCATACTTTTGTCCGAGGGGGCTGGGTAGATTGACGAGGGGGGTTTCTTCCCCTACGGATGAGCTGGAGGGGGGGTGCCTGTAGTCAAGGGAGGGGGGAAAAAGGCTCTCCTTTATAGGGGGGAGGAGGGTGGCATGGCTGCCACCCCTCCCGCCTGGGGGCTACATGCCCCCCTATACTATCACTTCACTCCCTCTCTCTCTCCCCCGGACGTCCTGTCGGTCGGGAGAGAGGGGGATTAAAAATTTTTGCACTAATTTTATTTATTTATTTATTCATTAAGGAGGGGAGAGTTCCTATGGGGGGGAGGCACGGGGGGCACGGGGATGTTACACATATGCAGGATGTTAAGCCTATTAGCTATCTTCACCTTAACATGTGAAGGTTAGCTAGGCTGATTGTCCCTAGTAAGATGATCAGAAGGCCGAGATGGCCATGATCTATTATGCATCCATAGTGGGTAGTTTGATGTATGCCATACTAGCCACTTGTCCTAACATAGCATTTGTAGTAGGAGTTTTTATATGCTATATGGCTATACCTAGTTAATGACATTGGGACACCATGAAGGGTATCATGAGGTACGTGAAACTCACTACAAATATATGCATTTTCTATGGTGACCAAGATACTATAGTCATGGGTTACATTGACCCCGACAATGTAAGACATGCATATAGTAGGAATCCCACCTCTAGGTATGTATGCAATTTTATTGGAGATGTTGTTTCTTAGATGTCTAGGGTGTAGAAATGTATGGTCTCAGTAGTAGTAGATAAGGCCGTGTAGAAATTCATAGCCTTATCTACTATTGAGATAGAGTATATTGCAACCATTGAGGCTTGCAAGAAGGGCCTATGGTTAGGCCGTACCTTGATAGTACTATTACTCCTAGAGTGCATTTGGATTCTATGAGTGCTATTCAATGATCAAGAATCTGGCCTTCCATGCAAAGAAAAAGCACATTGAGTTGCACTATCACTTCATTAGGGAGGTGGTAGAGGATAAGTTTGTTGAGTCGACTGTTAAGCATCTTGTATATCTTCTCACTAAAAGTCTTTCATCATTGAAAGGAGAGAAGGATTGAAGCTTTCTTGGAAGAGCTATGGCGGGAGAGAAAGAGTAAGAAAGAGAGAGAGACAAAAAGGGAACTCCAATAGTCACAATGTGTGACTAGGCCTTCCTTTATTCAAACTATCACTAAAAGAATAAAGAATAAAGTGACAGTGATGGGCGCCTGCCACCTGTAGTGTGTAGTGGCGGGTATTGTTAGTGTAGTAATACACAAGCAGCTAGGCGGAGGCACCTTTACCCCCAATAACCTCCCACTTAAAGGTGAATCTGCCCCAGTGAGGAGTGAAAAGAAAAAAGAAAAGATAGTACAATGTACACATGTACAACAAGATGAGGAAAAATGTCATCTCATCCAATGCCCATCAATCTCCTAAGGAACGCAAAGCACTTAGTAGTGAGGCTTTTCATGAGTAGATATGTCGGATTTTCATCAGTGGAGATCTTGACACGATCAACAGACTTGTCCTCTATGACCCCACATATGAAGTGATACCTCACCTCAATGTGTTTCATCTTCACATGGAAGACCGAATTCTTGGCTAGTTGAATAGCATTCATAGAATCCAAATTGACTGTAGGTATAGCTTCAATCCCAAGGTAATGAACCAAACATATGTTCTCCTTGCAGGCCTTGATGGTTGCAACATACTCAGCCTCAATTGTAGAGAGATCCGTACACTTTTGAACCCTAGACATCCAAGTGATAGCACCTCTAGCATAGGTGAATACATAGCCAGAAGTGGACTTTCTACTATCTATATGTCCTGCATAATCAGAGTCTGCGTATCCCACAAATCTTGTATCCTAGTTGCCATAGCAAATACACATATCTGCCATGCCCTTCAGGTACCTCATGATACCCTTCACAGCATCATTTCCTACAAGGTGTAGCCATATAGCGTACCACAACACCAAGTGCAAAGGCAATATCTGGTCAAGTGGCTATCATGACATATCTCAAACTACCCATGGCTGATGCATAAGGAATCTTGGCCATTTCGGCCCTCTACTTATCTGTCTACGGACAATCAGCTTATGAGACCTTCACATAAGAAGGTAATGGATAGCTAATAGGCTTAATGTCCTACATGCGGAAACACTCAAGGACTTTATGAATCTATTCTCTCTATGAGAGGTAGATTAGTCCCTGATGCCTATCGTGCTTAATGCGCATACCAAGAATGTGAGAGGCCTGTCCCAAATCCTTCATCTCAAAGTTCTTATTCAACTGAGATTTGAGAGCATCTAGCTCATCATGATCTTTTCGTGCTATCATCATATTATCCACATAAAGTATCAAAATAAGCAATGATCCATCATGAGCTTTCTTCATGTAAAGACACTGATATATAGCACGCCTGCCGTAGTCCTAAGACCACATAAAGGCATCAAACTTATGGTACCACTCCCTAGGTGTTGTTCAAGCCATAAAGACTTTTCTTCAACTTGCACACTAGGTGCTTCCTGCCAGGTTCTGCAAAGCCCTTAGGTTGCTCCATGTAAATCTCATCATGCAAATCCCCATGAAAGAATTCAATCTTGTCATCCATCTCTTGACATCCATCTGACACATGTCCAAGTCAAGCTGTACAAGTAAAGCCAAAACCAAGCGTAGGGTGGTCATCTTGACCACAGGAGAAAAGACTTCATCAAAATCAACTCCATGCTTCTATTTCAAACCCTTAGCAATAAGTTTTTCCTTATAAGCCGGCTTGGGATTTCTAGGGGTACTTTTCATCTTGTATATCCATTTGCATGGCAAAGCCTTTTTTCCCTTAGGCAATGCAACCAAAACCCAAGTCATATTCTTATGCAGGGAGTCCATCTCAGACTACATATCCCTCTCCCAGGAGTGACTATCACCCTTGCGCGTAGCCTCATCATAGGTGAGAGGCTCTCTTGCATCTATAACCAAGACATAATGCATTGAGGGCTCAAATCTATAAGGGGGACATCTATCTCTAGTAGACCGTCTCACTACAGGCTTTGCTACATGTCCAACACCCTGGCCATGTGTGCCAATTGCTGCTACAAGCTGTCCAACTAGCTGTGCAGGAGCACATGGCTCCTCTTGGAATATAACCTTGCATATCTCTATTACCTTCTCAGGTTGCCTATGCATCTTGTCTTCATGGAAGACTACATCATGGGGCTGCTGATGACTTTTCACACCTACAGATCCGAGAGGCAGTAACCCATCTTGCCTGCATATCCATAGCCAAGGAAAATGCATTTGACACTATTAGGATCCAGCTTACTATGCTTGTCCTTGGACACATGGCACTATGCCTCACATCCAAAGACATGTAGATGCGCATAAGATAGAGGTTTCCCATTCCATATATCCTCTGCAATCTGGAAATCCAAACCACTGGAAGCTGATCTATTCATGATATGCACAGTTGTACTAACTGCCTCAGCCCAAAAGCTTTGTGGTAGGCCTGCATGGCTAAGCATACTGCGTACATGCTCATGGATGGTTCTATTCATTTGCTTAGCCAAACCATTCTGGGGTGGGGTATAGGGGGGATCAACTGACACTTAATATCTATTTTTTCACATAGCTTATCAAAGGCACATGACACATATTATTTCCCATTGTTAGTCCTAAGGCATTTCATCTTATGCCCAATCTAGTTCTCAACCAATGCAAGCCATCTTTGAAACACAACCAAGACATCTAACTTAAGCTTAATGGGATAAGCCCAGACTTTACACAAAAAATCGTCAATAAAAATCACAAAATACTAGACTGACAGGGCATGGGCCCATAGACATTCGAATGTACCAATGCCAAGGGCTCACTCATACATGTCCTACCAAACTTATTATGCATATTCCTAGTTTGTTTGCCTAAAGACAATGCTCACATGAATTAAAACATGTATAGTCAAGGGGCGGTAAGTACTACAAACCAGAAAGCATTTTCATTCTCTTCAAGGACATATGGCCCGAACGGGCATGCCAAAGAGTTACATGTGGGATGGAACCAACAGACAAAACATGATCAATAGAGGATCCATCAACTACAAGAGGATAGAGGCTGCCAGCCTTGGCACCTCTAGCAAGCACAAGTCTGCCACATGTGATCTTCTAGGTAGAATACCCAAAAGAGACATGAAACCCAATATCATCAAGATGCCATGTAGACATAAGACTGTGTGCAAGCACATGTACATGACGTATATCTTGTAGCATAAAAGTAATGTCAGCAGAGAACTGTAGCCATACATCCCCAATGTCAACAACATCAAGTGACCTATCATCACCCAAGTGAACTGAACCACCAGAGACAGTGCGATAGGAGTGAAACCACTCATGACATGGTGTAACATGAAATGAAGCACCAGAATCCAAAAGCCAACACTGTGCATACATAGAGTGAACCTCGGTCAACGACGTAGCATCACAAGAACTAGCAGCAAGTATGTACTCCCCATCAGAGTCATCAATCTGCATGACATTTATTTCCTCGATTTTTACAATGAATTTTGAAGGTACCATGTTGTGATCATAGGACTTTTCCTGTCCTTTGTCTTTCCCCTTCTCTTTTCACTTCTCATTACGCAACTCATGATACTGTGGACGTATATGACCGTTCTTGCCGCAATGATGACATGTCACATTAGCATTTCTCCTATGAGACTTGCTGCACGACTTAAGGTAGTGCAGAATACATCCCATGACTCACTCAGAGTCCCAAGCAAAAACAAGGGAGTAACCTCATCATTGAAGGTAATGCCCTGCAAAGTTAAGTTCTTGAGAATAGCATGAAACTAGCTGAAATGAGCAGACATTGTCATATTCTCCTTCATGTGCAGGTCCATAAGTTGCTTTAGCCAATACATCTGACTTGCTGGACTTTTCTTATCATAGAGATTCTTGATTTTATCCCAAAGTTGCCAAGCACTATGTGCTTCCTCAACCACATTGTAATGCACCTATTCAGTGAGAGACAAGATGAGGGTGGACTTGCATAACTCATCAAGCTCATCCCATTCGTCATCGGTCATAGTTTCAGGCCACTCGCCATGCATCCTTAGTAGCTTTATCTGTGATTTTTGCACCAGTATCTGGAAAACTTGGCTCTTCCAATAGGCATAATTTGTACCATCAAGCTTAGTGATGTTGAAGATAGCACTGTTAGTGGAAGAAGATGCCATATTGCAGTCCAAAATGGTGCATACACTTCAAAAATTGCTTGTTGTTTTCTGTTGTAAATAGCCAAAATACAACCAAAAACAAGGCAAAATGACCACAAATTGATAGCTAATGATGCTGCCCACCAAGTATCATCAAAAGTATATAAAATCGGGATGATTTAGCATGAAAATTCCACGTCAGTCCATGCATAACTGCTTGCTGTAATAAATTACAGCCAGGTACAATGAGAGAAAACTTAGGCAAAATAAATCACCAAGTCAACCATTGACTTTCAAAGCATAACCAGCATCAAGCGGACATAAATCAACATGTGATAGTCATACAGACATCGAGCAAACACCCAAGCATGTCAAATGAATCCTTGATAAGCCGACACATCCCCTGTGTAATAGAGAAAAGTGTACACAACACTGGCAAGACCTGACACAAATAGGTGTATGCTCAGGGAGTGCAAAGCCCAAATCAGCCCAAGTACAATTGTGAGGACCATGGCATATCAACCATGCAACATCCAAGTGAATATCCCAGTCTCAAGTATCCGAATGCTCAAGTAGCATAAACCCACATTCTTTATGTCTATCAAGCATATCAAGAAGCTTCCACTAGCACAAAAGTCGTAAATGTCAAGCAAGAAAGCTCGAACAAAGCATGTAAGAGTGCACCATTGACAAGTGTCCAAGATCAAGCATCAATGAGATAGTTCGAGCATATAGGCTATGTAGCATCCATACATAGCATCCATGGACATCAAGTACATCCAAACTATAACTCTGGCAAGCCAAGAAATAGCCAAAGTAAGCTCTAGGCAATCAAAATCCTAAGTAATTTGTAGTAGTAGTCAACTTCAAGACAATGTAACTAGCATGTAGTAGTGGCATAGACCAAGCATGCCAAGACTAGTTAGATATAAGTGAGGTACATGCCAAAGTACATCCAAAGATGGAGATTCAAGTGCTACAAAGTGGAGCTCAATCTCAAATAATGATCTAAAGCAATATCAATCTCAAAGTCGATCCTCGATGATCAATACATCAATGTATACATCCAAGACATAGCCCAAATCCAATAGGCATACCCAAACATAAACAAATGAGATTCACCCCTAAATATTCCAATACTAGCAAATCAATGTCCAAAACTAAGCAAACAGTGGCTCAATCCAAGCTCAAACCATATACATACTTTCCCATATGTATAGGCATCAACCGGGCATAATCGAGCTTCAAATGACCATGTAGCATAAGCATAAAATATAATTACTGGAGTTACCCTATTTTGGAATACTTGTGGACTGTGTAAAATGGTCAATGGATAAGAAAATGCAGCCCTAAAAGCATCTCACATTATATGCATACATTCCCTTAACATTCGGGGAGCATTCGGGACCAACCGGGCAACCAATGTCAATGCCAAAGTGGTCTAGACATAAAATGATAATGTAGCAATACTGTGGGATACCAATAAACTATGTATAATAGTCCCAAACCTAAAGTAAATCACATCAATGCTCAATGCCAAGGCTCAAGATCAAATGCCAAGCATACACCAAGGTGTCGAGAAGCTGGGGAGTGACAGGAGCTCGAGAGAGTCGGCTATGGCTGCCAGGAAGGAGACCCAATGAGTGTAGGTAATCAATAGGAAGCTGAAGACGTCATAAACCAAGCTCGATTATTCATGAATCCATGATCTGATACCAGTTGAAAGGAGAGAAGGATCAAAGCTTGCTTGGAAGAGCTATGGCGGGAGAGCTAGAGCAAGAAAGAGAGAGAGACAAAATGGAAACTCCAACAGTACAATGTGTGACTAGGCCTTTCTTTATTCAAATTGTCACTAAAAGAATAAAGAATAAAGTGACAATGATGAGTGCTCGCCACCTATAGTGTGCAGTGGTGGGTACTATTAGTGTAGTAATACACGGGCGGCTAGGCGGAGGCGCCTTTACCCCCAACAATCATAATGTTTTGCTTCCTTACAAAGATGATGGGAATAGGATGAGATGAGGTCTATTCCTCATCTTGTTGTACTTTGTCACCATATTTTTATTTTCTCCTCACTCAAGGTACATTCACATTTAAGTGAGAGGTTGTTGGAAGTAGATACACATGTGCTTATGTTGCTCTATATTTACTACACATACCATGACTGTATACCTTTACACTATAGGTGGCGTACGTCCATCACTGTCACTTTATTCTTTATTCTTTATTCTTTCAATGATTAGTGAATAAAGGAAGGCTAATCACACATTATGACTATTGGAGTTTCCACATATGGTGTCTCTCTCTCTTTCTTTCTTACTTTATCTGCCATAGCTCTTGCTTTACTGTTGCTTTTGTCTACATGATTCCACTCAGGCTCTATCTTTCAACTAGTAGTAGAGCGGGCATTCGAGGTGCTTCTTCATCCTTTGCTTTAGTCTGGATTCAAAGCTTCAACTCAAGGTTTCCTAGCAGTTATTGTTTCTTCCTCTCAGAGTATACATTGAGTTCTTTTATCTCCTAGCTTGCTCTGGCTTATTGCCAACTTATCAATGAGATTCTTAGGATTTCGTTGAGCCTTATCGAGTGCTTATTTAGATGAGAAGCAACCATTCTATCTATTTTTGAGTGGATACAGAACATGCTATAGAAGTCATGGATAACTATGAAGCTTGACAATACTTTTGTATTTTGGCCATAACTTTTGCACATAATATCAAATTAAATTGTTCTATAACTACAAATGAAGAGCATGACAAGAGCTAAAAATTTGAGCACTCATAGAGTTGAATTTTTTTTGTCAGTATTTTTCAGTTCTCTATTTTACAGAGAATAGAATAGTTCTTGTTTGGATAGCAAATAATAAATTCCATAATGCACGTTTGATAGTTTGGGGATGCTATTTTGGTACCTAGATGGTATGATTATGCCTTGGATGCTATTGGGGGTAAAGGCACCTCCGCCTAGCTGCCCGTGTATTACTACACTGACAATACCTGCCACTGCACAGTGCAGGTGGCAGGCGCCCGTCACAGTCAATTATTCTTTATTCTTTTAGTGACAATTTGAATAAAGGAAGGCCTGGCCACACATTGTAGTTGTTGGAGTTCCCACTTTGAGTTTCACTCTCTGTCTTGCTCTTGCTCTCCATCCACCCCCCATAGCTCTCACTGCCAAGCTTCTTCCTCATGGGTTCCACTTCCCTTTCAACTGGTATTAGAGCAAAGGCATTGGAGCTTGCTTGGCATTCTCTTCAGCCCAGATTTGAAGAGCTTCAACCGAGCTTCAATGGCAGCCATGGCACCTTCATTTGTAGGTATGTTTTGATCTCCCACCTTCTCCCCGAGCTTTCGGACCTTCATTTGCTTCTTTTAGGACTCAATTGGAACCCCCTTGACATTGGCAAGTTCCCCTGAGCACTATTGAATACCCCCCATCCCCTAGGAATAGCCAATGCAAATTGCGACGCATTTTTAGGGGGCTAGGCTAACCTGCTCCTAGAATTTCATGTCTCTTCCCCGGCTTCCCGGCACCCTTGGAAACCTTGCCGATCATTGTTAGACTCTTGGGCATTAGTGCTTGGCTCCCGGTGATCGATTTGAGTGCTTCCCCCTTCAGCCCTTGTTGTATGCATAGTCCCAGGACTGTCAAAATAGGGCAGCACTTGACATTTACTATTTGATGCTTCTTGGCATTGCATGTTTGATGCCTGAATGTTATGGGATGCCATGTCTATGCTTTGGGACTGATTTGGAGTACATTTGGATACCATTTGAGCTTCATTTAATAGTAAATATGCTGCTATAATATAGTGGACTGAAGCTCATTTACTTGGTGTATGCATTGGTTCTTGGATACGCGGTGCTCACTGCAGGTTTGAATGATCATATTGATGTATTTAGAGATTTTCAAATGCTTCCTTTTGGTTCCGGAATGCTTTTTCTGCTTGGAATACACTCCGTCTTGGTTGTTCTTCACTGGCATTTGACTTCAGTTGGCCTACTTTGGACCGGTTCATGCCTATCGTCACTGCTCGACATTTAGGCTTCTTGCATTTATGCTTTGGTCAGATATGGATGCCACTTGGTTTGCCCATGCTTGATAGTTAATTGGAGCTTTGTCATCAGATGTATTTGAGCATTTTGGACCTACTAGACATTACATTTGGTTGTCAGTTACATGCTCTCTGAATGCTCTCAGGCTTATGCTTTAGGGGTCTGAGATAGCTTGGGATTTATGCTCCGGATGTACCCTACTGGGATTTGGCATGTCTGATGCTATGTACTCGATGTATTAGAGTGTTGCTTGCTCTATTTGCATCTGACTTTACTTCCAGTGGGAGCCTCTTGGTATATTCGAATATACATAGAGTCTTACTTACACGTGAGCTTGAGCTTGTGGGACAATTACATGCATTTGCTCTCTTGAGAGCTTTATGTCTGCAGTTAGTCTAAAGTGGGATGATTTGATACACCTATTGGAACATGCACCTATCTCTATCATAGGTTTGCCAGTTTTGTATGCATCTTGGATGGTTATCCATTGAGCATCTTGCTCTATCAGTTGTGCTTATGCTTGGTCTCTTCTCTTACCCCGAGACCCATTACATGCATGACTTCTAGACCTATGGGATGTCTCTGGCCTGACAGGTTATTGGTTTGACAATTCTTGGTACCTTCTTGCCCCTCGACACTCACTGTTACCGTGTTTCCCGCAGCACAGAGGAGCAGAAAATGAAAAAAACGGAAATAGCAAAAAAGGCGCAGGATAAAAGCAGAAAAATGTGCCTTGACCAGTAACCAGTCCCTGAAAATTTTAAATGTTCAAGCACGACCCTCAGAATTTGGTGTTGGCTCGAGACAACAAAAGAGAAAAAGGGCGCATCATTAAAATGTGGGAGTGCCCCCGAATCTTTGTAAAAGAGTGCCAGGCTCGCTCCTGTGCAAAGTGTACTCACTAGTTGGGAATAGGATAAATTAGAATGGTGGGAAATGGGAAAAATGGCCTAGGCTACGGTCGGCCATGTAAAAGAGGGAAAAGGGGATGACCACCCAAAAAGGATTTGGGGCTTTGTATAAAGAGTTGAAAAGTGTATGAGAAGCTCATTCTTTGGTGTGTGGCAAAAAGAGTCTTCTTCTTCCTCTCTTCTTCTCTCCTTCTTGGTTGTGTGTGCTCTTGAGAGAGGGAGTGTGAGGGAGTGAGTGTGTGTGAGAGTGAGGGATCAAGAGGGTGAAGCTCTTCACCATCTTCTCTCCTCTTCTTCTCTTCTCTTCTCTTTTCTTCTCTTGCGCGCGCGGCTATGGAGGATAGAGCTTGGAGATGGAGGAGGCTTGAGGATGCTTGAGCTAGCATCAAGAATCATGGAGCTACCGGAGTGCAAGAGAGAGGAGGGTACTCTATTGAGCATCAAGGTAAGCTCACTACACTTGTAGGATCGATTGCGCGTCGGCTAGGTGAGAGATAGCCATTAGAGCTTGCTTGGAACGCTTGAAACAATAAGCGGTCCGTGGGTCTTGGCTGTTGAGTGAAAGCTCCCACATTGTGGTTCCATTTCCGGGACCAATGGATTCAAGCTTGAGCACTTGCGCGCCTCATATCGAGCATCGAAGTAGGGTACTCATCCTCGAAACGAAGCTTGAGATAGGTAGGAAGTTGGGTGTTTTTTATCTTCAAAACAAGTGAGTGTTTTGGGATATTCAGGTTGTTTGATAATTGGAAAACATGGAGAAATTACTTCAGTGTTTTGCTTCCGATTTATATTGTGTTTAGAGTAGGTTAACAGTAGGAAATCACACTTGAGAGGTAGAGGGTTTGCTGCTGTAAAACAGGGAGAAACTCGAGGAAAACAAGGAAAAAATGGAGGAAATGAGCATTTGAATGTGTAGGAATCGCTAGGAGAGTGATCTGTAGCATCCAGGGAATGACCAGTAGGGTTATAAGTTCTGGAAGGGCAAGGGAATCCTCATTTGCAACCAGCCGAGAGAGAGAGAGAGAGAGAGAGAGAGAGAGCTTGGGCGACCATTCGATCGATCAGGGCATGGAGTGACGTTGCATTCGGCGATCCCCAGGTACATAGATCTCTCCCCCACCACTCCAACATCATTACTGGTGAATTTTGTAGTCTATAGTCATAGATATTTGGAGATTTTGGATGAATCCGTGCTCGAAAGTTTGTCGGGCTGGCGGAATTCGACACCTGACCCAGTGTTCGATTCCCAGAATCGGACGCTCGGACAACCGTCCGATCGGACCAACCCGTCCGACTCGGACACTCGGACACTGGACGCTCGGACTCGAAAGCTTGGACTCGGACCACGATCGGACGAATTAGGACACGTCAGCAATCGAACCACCCTGTCCAGTTCGATCCCCAGAATCGGACCAGCACATAATCGGACCACCCAGAATTGGACACTCTGACCAACCCCGTCCGATCGGACCACTTGTCCAATTTTCTAAAATCGGACACCTAACCCCCGTTCGATTCTGAGACTCGGACTACTCAACTCGGACCCACCTGATCTGATTCTTAGAATCGGACCACTGGTAAATCGGACCACTAGAATCGGACCAATGGTAAATCGGATGTCCGATTCCTAGAGTCGGACACAAAAAAAAAGGGAGAAAAACATCAAAACTTGACCCCCACGAGCGACTAGAAGCGCAACCCGCTCCTGGACAACATGATGAACACCTTGTAGGCAGTTCCCAATGTAGGAGTCAAGACCAAGGGACAGTGCAAGAGCACTCCCCAGTGACCTACCCCCTAATGAACAGTAAGAAGCAGCGTAGACCCTAGAACCCACTAGAATGGCCAGGACTTGAGCAACAAAGCTTATCAGGCCCGAAACGAGCAAGAGTGAGTGAGACGCCGAGGAATTGCTTGTGGCACTCACATTGAATTTCCGCACTTGAAGCACACCTAAAAAAGCTAAAAGCCTGATTGGGCACAAGTGCACGAGAAATGACACACTCACCAAGTGATCATAACTTTAGGTTTGTATTCAATAATCAAAGGAACTCACTCAGATAAATCACTCAAGGAACCCACCAATAGGAGAGGACCCAAGACAAACAAACAAGTGAAGCGCAGGGTAGAGCCAAGCAAGGAGTGCTAACAACGAGGATCTGTCATGACTATTCAATCTGATCGACAACGCAGCGAGGCGCAAGAATTTGACCATAACGGAAGAAAGCTCAGACCATCGGTCTAACAAGGAGCTCAATTTGAGTGTATTCCCAGATGCTATACAACAAATGGTGAGCAATTACGATGCGTATGCCCAGTACGAGCACTGCGGCAGGACATTAGACACAATCATTGCAAACCTAGAGGAGGAGAGAAGGCTAGCCCGCAAGGCATTGCAGGGCATAGCTGATTATAATAGGGATCAACAGGCTAGGAGCCAAAGGCAAAGCATGGAGCTGCATGAGGTGCAGCGAGTGCTGAACTTGGTTGGCCGAAACCGAACAGACCATGAGAGAGCGCTAGAAGGAGACCTGACATTGAGCGAGGTCCTCATGAAACGGCTGCTCGATAACACTGTAGTAGAGCAGAGTGCCACCACACTAGCGACGTCTCTGCTTGCAGGATTAGGGGCAAACCAGGGCTCAAAGAGCCAGGAAAAAATACCGATTGTTGCCAAGCAACTCGACAAGTACCAATCGCATGACCATCCATACAGCTTTGTTGAGCAGTTTGAGCAAGTCTGCGAAGCCAATGGCCTCAACGACCAAACTCAACGTTCGCAAGCATTCGGGCTTTGCTTAGGCGACAAGGGTAGGACGTGGTATACAAGCCTGGATACCATGGAACGTGCCAACTTCAATAATCTCAAGGATCTCTTCGTCAAGAGGTTCGCCAAGCCCAGATACTCTAATAACCTGCTAGTATGCTTGATGAATGTCAAGCAGAAAGAGAAGGAGGACATCTGTAACTATGTGACCCATGTGAGAAGTCTCTTTAAGAGAATCCCTCTAGACAAGCGACCGACTGACAGAGCAGTTTCAACTGTATTCATCAGTGGAATTAGAGACGAGGAGTTATATAAGGCATTGGCAGGCAATTCAAGCTTGCAGCGGGATGTGGTGGCTAGAGTTTTTGAGGAAGCCATCAGAGTCGATGACCAGTTGAAAGAGCGGAGCTCTAGGAGCTCAAATCTAGAAGAGACCAGCCCGCGAAGCTTAGAGAGAATGTCAGCCTCTAGTGAGCGATCAAACCCATCATCCCAAGATAAGGGGAAGGCCACCGAGACAGACCAAGGCTTGGCTGAGGTCAAGATGGAATTAGCCAAGATACAAGACATGTTGAGATGACCAATGCGCCCGCACATCCAGTGCGTGTACTATGGCGGAAACCACTTGCCGGTCGAGTGTCAAGACCCTAGGTCAAGACCTTGCGCTAATTGCGGTAGGTTTGGCCACGATATCGCACATTGCAGACTACCAAGAAGGCTTCCATACTTGCAACCCTATGGCCAGCCTTATCTAACTAATAGGCCGCAACCATTCTTCGAAAGGGGAGCCCCATTGGCTCTACCCGCGCCTAATGATATGAAACCAACCGTCCCTAGAATGGACATAAATCCCACAGGCATTCCTAGACCACCTGGTCCTTATGTGACCCACCCACCGAGCGATGCTCCAGTGCATTACGTGGAGGAGCCAAATGATGAAGAGACCTACATGTACCCTTATGTCTTGCATGATGACGAGGGCAACGCAGTCCTCATGGATTATCGACCTGTGCCGGTGATGGCGTTAGATCGAGGACGGGGTAGAGGCCTAGGAGGGCAGCCACAGGATCCATTCACTTATTGGACTTGTGCACACCCCAGTCATGTCTCATCATGCTGCCTTGAAAGAGAGTAGAAAAATAATGACAAGGCTGACCAAAGGTGCGCAGAGTGCAGAATCACCCATCTTTTCATTGACTGCCCAAAGTGGAAGCCGTCCTCTAGTGCAGCTAATTTGCCATCTATCCCATTGGGGCTATTTGGTGTCGAAAACCCCGATGGGGAGTCCACACCTATTCCCTTGCGAGTTATGACCCGAGCCCAAACGAAGTAGGCTGACATCTCTTTGCCACGACCTAGCAATCTTGACGCAACCTTAATAGGAAAGAAAAGCCGCAGGCGAAAAAAGAAGAGATCGGAAGCTAAGGTCACATTAAAGACCAAGAGTGCTACGACCTTACCTATTGGGAAGAAAGTCTCAGATGCGGAGGCAGGGACTTCAGCCCCTAAGACAGCCGAAAAGGGAAGCGCTAAGATAGGGGAATACCTGTATCCAAAGCGACAATTAGAGGCCATAGAAAAGGTGAAGGAATGGGTGAGGGAGGCTCAACAGCATCTCAAAGATGCTGAATCCATCATAGAGGACGAGATCGATGATCTCTCCAGCATAAGCACACCAATATCACCGCCTCAACCTAAGTCAGTCGAAGCCACTGTGCCACAAGCAGTGCTACTGAGATCAAGCCTAGACGCAACAGAGCCACAGATCAGCCGCAGCCATTGGCCCAGACAGTCGAGCCTAAAGGAAGGACGAGTATCTAATGATCTCTTGACCATGCTAGTGACCACCCCTGTAACACTTAGCCTGGGAGATCTACTTAAGCAGCACCCTGCCCTATGGCAAGACCTTAAGCAGTGGGTCGAGGGATCACAAGAGTAGGTCACGGCAGACCCTTGAGACCAAGATGCAGAAACACAATTGCCAAGTCTGATGCCGCACTTCGTGCCTAAATCTTTGCACATCAACGCCTTTTGGGAAGGCTCTGAGATGCACGCAGTCTTGCCGATCCTAGCCCTTGGTGACACAACAAGGAAGGGAATCGTAGACACGGGAGCTGGGGTTAGTGTGCTTAGCCATGCAGTGCTGCAAACTTGGGGAAACCCGCATGTTCAAGCTGCCAGGTTTAACGTCACGCTAGCAAACGGTATGAGAGTGAAGCCATTCGGGGTCTTGAAGAATTGGCCAGTGAAGATCGCAGATGTCCAATTCTCTGTCGACTTTATAGTCATGAAGGGAGTGGACTACAATGTCCTATTAGGTTGACCCTGGATGCGCAACGCTAGAGTCATCGAAGATTGGGGTAACGGCTTAATCTTCCTTGGCAATAGAACTGACGCCGTAAGAATAGAGATGGACACTTGGAAGACCTCACCAGTCGACCTAGACGCCATCTCTGCTATGCTCAAAGGGAACACTTAGGTCACGGAGCCCTATGGGTCCTTGACTAAGTATATCCTATGCCCAGAGGATGAGCGGGATTGGATGCACGTTCTCGCTACAATTGACCTGCCATTCTCAGACCATGAGGCATTTGAACAGGCCATCAAAACAATCGACAAGACAAAAGGAGCACTCTCTACACCAGTCTACATGATGGCAGCAAGCCTCCATGGAAGGCCTAAGCATGTTACCTTCCAAGTGCCATCCAACAGAAGGGAACTCTAGGGGGTACTGGAATACCTAGCGGACCAGCTAGTGGGCAACGTGGCTGCCAACTTCAAACCGCTCCAGGATCTCTTAGAGGATTCTAAGTGGCAATGGACCAGGGTGCACGAGCTGAACCTCATGTATAACTGGGCCCTGATTCCAAACCAACGACACGGGGCATACCAAGCCCTAGGAGACGATGGGCAGTCGAATGACAAAGATTCCTGTGATGAATACGAAGACTGCCAATCCTTCAGTGATGAGAGCTAGGGTGAAGTGGATACCATAGAGTACGACACTGAAGGACGAGAAATTGAGCAGATACGAGTAGACGCCAAGCCGCAGAAAAGGCAGGCCCTTAGACTGGAGCAAGGAGTCATGTGCATGAAATGTGATCGTGCGTGGTTGGAATGTATAGGGGCCATAGACCTTGAGCAAGCAGGCCTAGCCCAATCAGGAACGACATCAATACTTAAAACTGAATCGCCATCCGAATTGCGGCCACCAGGGGAGACCACCTCTTCTAGCGAAGATGGAGGGTTTGACTCTGAATCAAAAGTTACTTTTGATAGCGACCCAGAGATCCCTAGGCCGCCCATGACCAGAGGCAACAAGGGGGGCTTACCCGTCCACCTAAGACGCAGACGGTCAAGGCAGGATAGGGCAAAGCACCCTAGGGATGCACGATTAGAAGAACAGCAAAAGCCGCAGGACCTCCCTAAACGCTTCACTAAATTCAAAAAAGGGGATAGGGTAGTGGTTCTGCTAGGTGCCAAGCGTCAAGGGCAGACGAGCGGACTAGCCAAAGTCAAGGAGGTAAACCTAGCCCTGGAAGGGAGATACCCCAACCAGTGTTCATTGCCGATGACTTGACTGGTGAAGAAGAGTCGAGTCTTGTCGCTCTCTTACGGGAGTACATAGACGTATTTGCTTGGTCCTTAGAAGAGCTACGGGGGGTAGATTCGAGTGTTGTGACTCACAACATACCCATGATGTCGGATGCAACGCTGGTCAAGCAATGACCGTACCCCATAAATCCAAAACACGCTCATGCTGTCAAAGAGAAAATTGACAAGCTGATGAGAGCTGGATTCATTTAGGAAATTGAGCACACATACTGGGTATCACCCATAGTCATTGTGATGAAGAAGAACAACAAAATTTGAGTGTGCGTCAATTACAAGAAGGTGAACGCTGCTACAAAGAGAGACAACTATCCCTTGCCGTACACCGAGCACATGCTTGAGAGGGTGGCAGGCAAGGAAGCTACAGTTTTTTGGATGGCTTCTCAGGGTACAACCAGGTGCAAGTGCATCCTGTAGACAGGCACAAGACCGCCTTTGCCACTGAGTGGGGCATCTTTGCATACATAGTCATGCCCTTTGGATTGACCAATGCCCCTGCCACCTTCCAATGCCTCATGTGCACCATCTTCAAAGACATGCTTCGCAAGGAGTTAGAGGTCTTTGTCGACAATCTGTGTGTCCATTCGACCTGGATCGAGCACCTAGACAAACTCTACACAGTCTTTGAATGGTGCCGCCTATATCATCTCTCCTTGAACCCCTTGAAATGTCAGTTTTGGGTAAAGCACGGATGCATCTTAGGACACGTGGTGTCAAAGAACGGCATTGCCACTGACTTCTCGAAGGTCAGGGTTATCGTTGACCTTCCACCCCCAATTAATTACAAGGGAGTTCAATGCTTCTTAGGTCACACAGGATACTATCGCAGTTTGTGCTAAACTACGCGTTGATCGCCAGGCCATTGTACAAGCTACTGATTGTCTTCAAGTGGACCGAAGCATGTCAATGGGCATACAAAGAATTGAAAAAGGCTTTGACAATAGCATCGATTCTACAAGCCCCAAACTGGACCATTACCTTCCACGTACACATCGATGCTTCTAAGTTTGCCGTGGGGACAGTGTTGTGCCAACTTGGTGAGCATAACCTAGATTACCCAGTGAGCTTTGCTAGCAGGCAACTCACTGAGACGGAGATGAATTATTCGACAACAGAAAGAGAGGGATTAGCCATGGTGTTCGTCGTAAAGAAGTTTCGGCATTACCTATTGGCCACCCCTTTCATCTTCTTCGTGGACCATCAAGCCCTGCTCTATTTAGTGAAAAAACCTTGTGCTACACGATGCATAGCTTGATGGCTCCTCCTGTTCCTAGAGTTCGATTTCTCCATGGTGGTATGAAAGGGAAAATAGCATTACATGGTTGATCACGTGTCCCATATACCCACAGGAGAAGCCACTGGACAGGGCATCATTGACGAGTTACCTGACACCCACTTATTCCACCTTTCCAGCAAGAGAGATCTATTTAAGGCTGATCTGACGCCATACTGGGCAGACGACATAGTCCAAGTGCTCGAGCATGGACTACCTGAGCTAGCAATAGAAAAGGCACGACTTAGGCGCTTGATCTTGAAGATCCAGCCCTACCAGCTGATTGCAGGCCAACTCTATAGGCTGGGGCAAGATGGATTGTTGCGTAGGTGCGTATGTGAGCATGAGATGCATGATGTGCTCTCAGAGGCGCACAACGGCATTGCAGGAGGACACTTTAGCACAGACACAACAGCACGGAAGGTGCTGCAGTCCCAACTATGGTGGCCCACACTTTTTCGCGGCGCTAAGCAATTTGTCAAGCATTGTGACGAGTGCCAATAGACAAAAGTCCCGATTCGTAAGGATCAAATGGAGTTAACCCCAGTTATTGCTCGCCAACCCTTCGAAAAGTGGGGAATTGACTTCATAAGACCCATCAGCCCCACGGCACAGTACTCACAAGCCAAGTACATCGTGGTGGCCACGGATTACCTCACGAAATGGGCAGAAGCTAGAGCCACACGAAAAAACAATGCTAGGACGACTGCCAAGTTCTTATGGGAGCAAGTGATCTCACGCTTCGGTTGCCCCATCGAACTGGTTAGCGACCAAGGCACACACTTCATCAATGAAGTGATAGCACATCTCCTATCCACCTTTCTTATCATCCATCGCAAATCCTCACCATACTACCCTCAGGCTAATGGTCAGGCGAAATCAACTAACAAAATTCTCATTAACGTCCTGACTAAAGTAGTCTCAGCCTCACGAAGCGACTGGGACAACAAGTTGATGGCAGCCTTGTGGGCCTACTGCACAACTTATAAAATGGCCATCGGCCAAAACCCCTTTAGGCTGACCTATGGGACTGAAGCAATTCTACCATTAGAATTCTTCATTCCTAGCCTGAGAATAGCACTCCAAGAACGATGGGAAGGGAAGAAAGCATGGACGCAACACTTGGTCAAGCTAGAATGCCTATCAGAAACTCGTCTTCTAGCCACCCACGCACTTATCTGTGAGAAAGCCTGACGCAAGAGCTGGTTTGACAAGTATGTCAAGCAGCGCAAGTTTGAGCAGGGTGACTTAGTGCTCCTTTACTCAGTTAAAGGATATAAGCAAAAGATAAAATTCAGAGGTCTCGAACCCTCCAAGGTTCGGACAATCAGCCGAACTGGTAATGTCGAGCTTGAGACCCTGGATGGTGAAGGAATAGGCTTCTTCAATGGCAGCCGTGTCAAGAAGTACTACCCTCCCACTCATCCTTTGCATGAGCCAACAATGTTAGAACCATCGGTCAAAATACAAGTAGCCACAATCACTGAAATCTACGAGAATGAGGAGGAAGTTGTAGAACCCGCCTACCTCCGTGTCACGGTCATTGCCAAGCAAACATGCTCCTTCAACGCCTTGATTGATGAGGGAGCAGATTTCAATGTCTTAGCGTACAAGCATTGGATCCAACTTGGCAAACCACTACTTCAACCCACATTTGCCAAATTAAGCCCATATGGGGCTCAATCTTACGCACTTCTCAGCAAGTGCAGAGTCATCGTTTTTATTGAGTCTGAGACTGTTCCAATGCTATTTTACGTGTTGCTGAGTGCTACGGACGCAGGCATGGAGTCACTGCTCGGGCGAACCTTCAAAAAGCAGACTCACTGCAATGTTGATTATGAGTCACAGTGCATCCACCTAGCAATCGACAACGTGCGCGTTGTCATAGCCTTCAGCAGGGCTGCGTAACACCGTCACAGGGCCACCGATAGAAACATCCGTAGGCAAGACTAAGGAGGGGGATAGTGCGCGTCTGCCACTCCCCGATTCCCATAAATGACAGACCGCAGCAACCAAAGTAAGGGCCCAATAGTCTCACTTCCAATGGGTGCCTAAATAGCCTCGAGAACTACCTAGGACTAGATGCGCCTGTCTGCATAAGACCTACAACTCTAAATCTAGGAAACCAAGACACAATCATCGAAAGTGTCACGTGATTAAGCAAATATGGGTCCCTAAAACCCTCCTGCGTGCGTAAGGCTACTATGAGGGAAATGCCTCACTATGGATCCCTAAGTCCCCTACGGCCAAAGGCACTAGTCCTATGCCACCCTCAAGCATGATCAGCCCATGTCCCCCAACACCTCAAGACCATAGGCCGCAGTGCTCTCCAGAGCCCCAGCCATCCGACTCCTCCATGCTTCGGTCCAAGAGAGTCGCACAAACCTATCGGCCCAAGCAACGGCCACCGCCACAGGTGGCATCATCAGACCAAGTCAACCCGACTCTCCGTAGGCAAAGCCGACTGCAGCAGCCAAGCTATGACCGACCCTAACCCACCCCCCTTGCAAACAGCCCAGTTGCAGGCTCAACGGGACTCCCAACCGCAACTCTGTACTGTCAAGACCTCTAGTTCTAGCAAACCTCAACCACCCGTCGGCCTTACGCCCTCCTATGAATGGAAGTCATTTCTGGTGCTGGCCGCTGACCTTGTAGAGGACACTGAAGATGATGTGGTGGACTGTATCAAACGGCTCAATGCCACCTTTGTGTCGTTGGCCCTCAGCTATGGCCGCTTGGACTTGGGTCTATTAGCGGAACCCTTTGCAACAGAAGTACGCAATATGCCTTGCTCTTGGGAGACTTTTGAATTCGCCTTTACGCAGGCTTCTCGCTCTGCTGCTGAGTTGCTCGCTAACGAGGTCTCCAAAGTGCAAGCCATTAAGCAATGCCTCATCACATCATATGATCCACCGACAACATCTGCTATCACTAACCAAGAGATTGCAAGGTTATCCCACCTTGTTGATACTGGATCACCCTTCTTAAGGCAGTGGTACGCTCTTAGGTTGCAATGGGAGGTTGACGAATGTCGCATAATGACCAATTCCGAACAACGTCGAGCCATCAAAATGGCAGAGTATGATCCCACCTACGTCACGCCTACCTCGTATAGAGTGTTAACCACTCTTCGGGGTCGACCCATGGACAAGCATATCACGGGGCATCCCTATCTTGACCGCCTTTTAACAGAGGAAGAGCTCCACATCGCAAGTCGAGTCGACTTTGGTGACTTCCTCACATATGTCCTCACGTACATCACACATGTAGGGATTTGACCCTTTGATCTGGACCGCGCCGCTCAACTGGAATATAACCCCAACTTCTACGCTTGGCTCCTACACAAATAGAGCGACGACCTTTTTGCCGAAAGCCTTGGCCTTGCAACCTCCAATCCTGGGACGGATTCTTCTTTTCCAAAGGGGGAAGGGGTAGTAAGGTGGAATGTAGTGGAATGTAAAAAATAAACAAAATAGAATCTAAAAAGTAAACAAAGTGTGAAACGTCTGTTAAATTTGAAATGCAAGGGTAAGAGGTGGTGGTAAAAGTCTAAAAGGCAAAGTTAAGGCTATGGTCAATAAAATTTGCTATGCTTTTATTATTCCAGCAAATTAGTTGTCAAAAGCACTAAAAGTGGAAATGGCTGAACGTGCAGGTGGCGATCATGGCAAGCCAGGACAAAGTGGGCAAGCTTCCCTTCTCGAAGGAGAAACAAGTAAAGTACGGCCTCACGATGGAAATGAGAGCTTTCAACCAATTAAAGTTCCGCCACATCTTCAACCTTGAAGATGTGGCCATCGAAGAGTCGACGGTACGCTAAAACATAGAGCAGTGCCACCTGCATAAGTACCTGGATGCAGTGGGCCGGAGGGTGGATTACACCCTGTGCGCTGATTTCTTACACACCTTCAATAGGAACAGGGGCACCATCACGGTGCACGACAATGAAGCCACAAGACAGGTGCAGATCGAGCTAACCCCTGAGTTGGTGGAAAGGGCACTAGGGCTGCTGAATAAGGTGGAAAAGAAGCCGAAAAGAGACATCTATGCCATGTTGGGGATGGATAAAGTGAAGGTCCATACCAATGACGGAATTAGCCTAGCGGACATCCCCAACCAAGAAATTCAGCTGCAGGCAAAGATGGTGCACGCCTTGTTCTCAAGCCAGAGGTACAACAACATAATGACCCGAATCAATGTACCTCTGCTCGACATCATTGTGGTGCAATCGCTGGATGAGGTGAACCTTAATGGGTTCGTGAGAAAGACAATAGAGGCTTCGGTGAAGGCCCTGGCAATAGGAGGAAGAGCCGTGGGAGGGGAGTCCCCGTCATCCCGATCGACCCGCAAGGCATCATCCTCCAAGGCCTCCACCATAGGATTTGGAGGTGTCCTTACGGCAATCATCTAAGAAGTGCTAGGGCAGGGACAAGCAGGAGAAGACAAGAAGGGAGGCGATGAAGAAAGTGACGAGTCACCGTCACAGTCCCCACCTCACACAGAAGAGTAGCAGAGGTCGTCTGATGAAACGGAGACGAACGCAGACGAAGAGGGAGAATCCTAGGCTACACCACAAAGGCATGCGGAACAATGAACCAAAGCCCTGTATGGAAAAAGAGAAGAGGAGCGAAAGAAGAAAAATAAGGAAGATCTGGAAAGGGCTCGAAGGGAGTCAGTCAAGGATGAGGAGGAAAGAAAAAAGAAGACCGAGGAGGAGCTGAGAAGGAAGGAAGAGAAAGAAATAGAGCTGGCAACCCATCGCTCCATCGAGGAGTAGCACAAAAGAGACGAGGAAGGCGCAGAGGACTCGCACTGAACGAAGGCACCTGGTCCCAGTACCAGCATGCCGAAAATCGCACCCCTACCCCCCGCAAAAGGAAAAGGAAAGGATCCGATGATGCCAACTCTACCCCTCTTCATACCTTCCATGCCAACCACTCCTATCATGACGACACCCCTTGCCACCACCACCCAATGTTCCACCCCAAAAGTCGACGAGAGCAACGTGGTCACTTGGCTACAATTCTTGGTGGAACGGGAGCTGGCAAGGAAAGCGGCCGTGGCCACCCCAGCATCAGGAGCCAAAAGGGCAGCCACGGCTGAACTAGAGTCAAGGCCGGAGCTAAAAAGGCAGAAAATAGAAGATGTTGTCACCACTACCACCATGCCCCACCCCCCACCTCCAGCAGGCCAATACGACGAATATGTTAAGGAGCTGCTCTCGCAGTTGGAAAGGGCCAGGGAAGAAAGGAGGACAGCCGTGGAGGAGCTGGTAGCAGAACAAGAATCACAAGTCGCTCTCCAGTTGGAGAGAACGAAGCATATAACAGAATATCAAAGGGAGATCACTACGCCCAGGGAGAAAGCCAACACTAAGGAGGCAGAGGAATTAAAGGCCCTGAAGGAATGTGGCGCTGCTTGGGAAGGAAGGAGAGAAATCTTGATGGAGCGTCTCAACGGGGAGAGGGAAACCAATGCCCACCTTAGGCACAAGAATGATCAGCTATCTGCAGTCAATCTGGAAGCACAAAGCCAGCTTGACAAGATCAGACAAGAGTCTGCAGAGCTGGACCAGTTAAGGGAAGAACAGGTGCGAAGGATGCAGGTGAAGCTGGACCAGCTCAATGCACAGATCGCCGATGAACTCCAGGAGCTGTCCCGCCTGCACTGTGAACTCGAGGCCCAACAGCAACAACTCATGGCAATGACCCTCCATCAAGGGGAGATCCTGGAAGATATGGAAAAAATAGCAAAAGAATGGGCCGATCACAATGAGTAGAGAATATGGGACTTAGCATGTCGGCTAGCCAAAGCCGAAGGAGACAGGGTGCTGGCTGAGAATCAGGTAGAGGCGGCCCAACTCTCCATGATAGCCCAGTAGCACACCTTCCTCAATACACTACTCCACTCCACCAGACCGGAAGGAAATGAAGCCAATGATCAGTTGCAAAAGAAACTAACCATTGCACGCAGAGCGCTCACAGCAGGCCTACACGTGCCGCTATAGCTAGGAGGCCTGCCGCCGCAGAGCCTAAAGGAGCAGAGAAGATATCTTGCACAGGTAGGCCTAACGGCACAGGAAATAGATGACCTCGGTTTCACAGAGGCAAAAGCACAAGAAAACGAGCAAGCAGAAGGGGGTGAATTGGAGTTTGATCTGGAACCTCAGGAGGAGGAATACGTCCCACCACCCCCTCAGCCACAACAAGCGGAAGTGCAGCCCCCTGATACATCTGCCAAGAGAAGAGCAGCCCAGGCCAACCGTAGGAAAGAGATGGTAGAGAAGGCAAGGAAAAAGCTGAATACTAGACCCGTTCCAAGACAGCCTACCCCTCTCCTACCGCGCACTCAAGATTCCCCTGCTGAATTCCGTGCCGAATTGATTATCTGGGAACAACAGGAATATAACCGCGACCCCTTTGACTTGCACTTTGATTTTCCCACTACCTTGAACAGAGTACTGCCCATTCAACTTGTACAGGACATTATCGCTATGGGTGCAAGGCTCAAAGCCAAGTGGTTAGCGGAGCGCGAGGCCCACCCAACTGCTTGGGGAGCCGAGGACCGTGAATTTTGGCAGGATAAAGTCCTCCAGGTACCTAGATCATTGGAAGGCTATAATTGCCAACCCACCTGGAGGAGATGCATTTTTGACGTCAACCTTGACGCGTGGATGGCATTTTGCAATACCCTCCCTTCTGAGAGAAACAACCCTACTTTTATGCCGTATCCTCGATGGGTAGGGATAGACTTTAATCCGTCCATCCACGGCAGGTTCAACTTCCCCATTATCTATAACACCAATAGCACCTCCCATAGGGATGCCCTTCTCTTCACCCTCCCTAATTTGTAAAGCTCTATAGATAGATTTCTTAGCGAGTTCACCTCCTGTCCTGACCCTGCATTCATTACCACTTGTAATTATCTTAGGCTAATTAGGATCCTAGTCCACCAAGAGCCCGCACCCCAAGAACGCCACCTCCCACCCCTCTATTTTGACCCCAATGCCATAGACAGCAGCACCATGACTCGCCTCATGATGTGTGCTTCTCTTTTGCCATCTTTCTGTGTTGCACTGCTCGAAGATATGAGCAACAGCAAATTCACCCAGTGCAACCACCCCTTCCTTTCTACCACCACCCTCAAAACCCACCTCAACCTCAAGGGCTACTTGTTGAGTCGAAGATTCCTTAACAAGGCCCCCCGCCCTCCGCCATCCCCTACCCGCCATTCAGATGATGAGGAGTAAGCTCCCGTCATGCCCTTGTATCGCTTGTCTCCATGTATACGCCTCCTTATGCTATTATATTTTATAACAAAAAAACAAAAACAAAAACAAAAACAAAAAAAAAGGAAAAAAGGAAAAAAGAAGAAGAAGAAGAAGAAGAAAGAAGCACCACAATCACCGCACCTAGGGTTCTCCCTAGCCCCCTCCCCACTTCACACTTAGGGCACATCAAGGGCAAGACTTTCAAACCTGTCACCCTAAGACTTGCACCGCACCTCCAACGAAGCACGAACTGGGTCCTCAAGTATGGGACGTTACCAAGGGCTTGCCCAAGGTTAGACCCATCTCCCAATTCCACTGCCACGGGCACCACACACTATACGGCGAGACAGACACACCCCTTAGGGAGTGCACAACTTTTCTTGCAGGTTATGTTTGCGCTTCAAGACATGGCTACCCGCGGAAGAGGATCACCCATGGCATCCTTTAATGATCAAAAAAACTTATTTTCCTGTACCGGCATCCGGCCATCTGCCCTGCTGATGGCTACCCTGATTGAACCAAGTCAAGGTAGAACTGCCATTGGCATAGATCTTGGAACCTCATCGTCCAATGATCCATGCCCAACGCCTCAAGATCTACGGATCGCTTATTGACTCCACAAGCCTGAAGACCTTCAACTCAAAACTGAAGACCTTCTACTCAAAGACAAGGATCTTTAATAAAGGCCACGGGTTTTCAAGGCAAACAGCGTTCGGGGGGTTTCTCCAAAATAAATCCCTCCAATATCTTCCTCCTAAGGGATTGCTTATTGCTTCAAGCATTTCGGATACTCAAAAGACGACCAACTACACAACGAGCACCACAACAGTGTGAAAGATGCCGAGTATCTTCATGGAGCCTAAAGCATGCCGGAATCTTTCATGGTCATCGTCCTTAAACCCCATCACTTATCATTCACCGAA
Organism: Lygodium microphyllum; assembly: GCF_053477565.2. NCBI lineage: Eukaryota > Viridiplantae > Streptophyta > Polypodiopsida > Schizaeales > Lygodiaceae > Lygodium > Lygodium microphyllum. Next base: position 117,385,958 of record NC_141164.1, on the reverse strand, counting down.
CCACATTGGAAGCAGTGTCCGCCACCTACCTTTTCCACCTAGCAGCCGACCTAACTAGCCACTACGTCCCATCGCAGTGCCATGGGACTGGCACTTGGCTAGGAGGGGGGTAATGTTACCGTGTTTCCCGCAGCACAGAGGAGCAGAAAATGGAAAAAAATGGAAATAGCAAAAAAGGCACAGGATAAAAGCAGAAAAAGGTGCCTTGACCGATAACCAATCCCTGAAAAATTTAAATGTTCAAGCACAACCCTCAAAAAGCCTCGGTGTTGGCCCGAGACAATAAAAGAGAAAAAGGGCGCACCATTAAAATATGGGAATGCCCTTGAATCTTTGTAAAAGAGTGCCAGGCTCGCTCCTGTGCAAAGTGTACGCACTAGTTGGGAATAGGATAAATTAAAATGGTGGAAAATGGGAAAAAGGGCCTAGGCTACGGCCGGCCATGTAAAAGATGGAAAAGGGGATGACCTCCCAAAAAGGGTTTAGGGCTTTGTATATAAAGTTGAAAAGTGAATGAGAAGCTCATTCTTTGGTGTGTGACAAAAAGAGTCTTCTTCTTCCTCTCTTCTTCTCGCCTCTTGCTTGTGTGTGCTCTTGAGAGAGGGAGTGTGAGAGTGTGAGGGCGTGAGTGTGTGTGAGAGTGAGGGATCAAGAGGGTGAAGCTCTTCACCATCTCCTCTCCTCTTCTTCTCTTCTCTTCTCTTTTCTTCTCTTGCGTGCACGGCTATGGAGGATGGAGCTTGGAGATGGAGGAGGCTTGAGGATGCTTGAGCTAGCATCAAGAATCGTGGAGCTACCGGAGTGCAAGAGAGAGGAGGGTACTCTATCGATCATCTAGGTAAGCTCACTACACTCGTAGGATCGACGGTGCGTCGGCTAGGTGAGAGATAGCCATTAGAGCTCGCTTGGAACGCTTGAAACGATAAGCGGTCCGTGGGTCTTGGCGGTTGAGCGAAAGCTCCCACACTCACTGTTAGATGCATATTGCTACTTGGCAGTTTATGGGAGCTTTCACTCAACCACCAAGACCCACGGACCGCTTATTGTTTCAAGTGTTCCAAGCCGAGCACTAATGGCTACCTCCTCTCACATAGCCGACATGCCATCCATATCTACGCGTGTAATGAGCTTAGCTCCATGCCGATCGAGTTACCTCCTCTCCTCCGCACTCTGGTAGCTCCATGATCCAAGTGCAAGCTTCAAGCGAGCCCCATCCTCAAGCTCCATGCTCCAAGCTCCATTGCCGCAAGCAAGACAAGAGAAGAGAAGAGAAGAGAAGAAGAGAGGAGGAGATGGAGAGCTTCTCCTCCCCGGTCCCTCACCCTCACACACTCACTCCCTCACACTCTCACACTCCCTCTCTCAAGCACAAGCTCAAGCAAGCAAGCAAGAAGAAGAAGAAGAAGAAGAGGAGGAGGAGGAGAGCTACTTTTTGCCACACACAAGAATGAGCTTCTCATTCACTTTTCAACTTTTTATACAAAACCCTAAATCCCTTTTGGGCGATCATCCCCTTATCCCCTTTTTTGCATGGCCAGTCGTGGCCTAGGCCCTTTTTCCCATTGTCCTCCTATCTTCCTAGCTTCCTTCCTACTGCCCATCTACCTTTACAAATTGCACGGGTGAGAGCCCGCACTCTTTAAATTAAATCATGATGCACTTGTGCTCTTTTACAAAAGTATTGACTTGTGCTTTTCCTTGTGTGCCTTTTTCCTTTATTTAGGACTTTTTTACACTTCTTGTATTTCCAGATTCTTCTTGGTGCGCCTTCATCTTCTGTTTCACTTTTTCCTTGGCCTTGTCTTCTACTTTAGATTTTCTAACTTTTCCACCTTGTTTGTTTGAGGGTTAACGTAGTTGCACTGACATATGTATCAGTGATTGCTTCATTTTGGGATAGTTTTACATATTGATGTCATTTATTATAGCAAGCTGTAATCTACAGATTTTGAGTACTTCAATGAGAGTAATGCTTACTATTTGAAGTTATGATCATCATATTTGGTGGACAAGTACTTCTCTTGGTAATATCCACTCTTTCAACCAGTTTTAGTAGTGGTTTTAGTACATTTTTGGCTAATTACAACAACCTGAAATTTTGCTTTTTTGCTTTGATTTGGGATAGTATGGTTGGTCATCTGAAAGACACAGCTCTCTTTAGCATTGCCAAGTTGGATAGTATCAACTATGGGTATTGAAAGTCCCAGATATAGCAGGTTTTGGTGCAAAAATTGCAGATTAAACCCTTGTGTTTCAAGGGTGTTAAACCTGAGGATATGGATGATTATGTTTGGATGGAAGTTAATGAGCTATGCAAGTCTACCATTATCTTGTCACTCTCAAAAGAGGTCCATCATAATGTTGTTGAAGATGAGAATCAGAGTGCATGGGATTTATGGGAGAAGATTCAGGAGCTCTATGCGCAGCAGAGTCCTACGTCATTGATGTATTGACTGAAATAGTTAATGAACCTTTGCATGAAGGAGGGGATCTCCCTATAACCTCATTTCAGTCAGTTTCATGCTATCATGAAGAGTCTATTATCACAGGGTATTGAGTTCAAAGACAACTTTCACCCGTTGTTTCTGCTTGTTGGCACCTTGCCTGAATCATGGGATGTCTTTCGTACTGCCATATGCATGAACACGCTTGATGGGTTGAAAATCAAAGATGTTGAGAGTGCTTTATTGACTGAGAAAATCAACAGGAGAAACAATGATGCTTCATGTTCTTCACATGTATTGACCGTTAGAGGTGGAAGACATGGTAGACATAATAATGATCATAAGGGTAGGGACTCTCAGAAGTACAGGTCCAAGTCATGAGGTCACAGTAAGTCCCATGGACGGAAGTCTGATCTTACCTGTCATTATTGTGGAAAAGCAGGACATATTAGCCCGCAGTGCCATAAAATGAGCAATGATAAGTGCAAGGAAAAGGGAAAAGAGAAAGTGCAGGAAAAGTCTTCTAGGCACAGTATTATACTTGCAAAGTGGAGTGTGAAGATAGAAGAGGTTAATGTCATACAAGCCACTGATTCAGATGACAATTACATACATGCAGCTTCTTCATGCGATGCCTTACAGGCTTTTGAGATACATTCTATGTATGCGCAGTGTTGGCTCTTGGATTCGGGTGCGTCATTTCATGTGACACCTTGTCGAGATTGGTTTCATACCTATCATACCATCTCTGGTTCTATGTGTCTTGGTGATGACAAGTCTCTTGACACTGTGGGCATTGGAGATATTAGGCTGTAGTTTCCTTCTGGCTGTTCTTTTGTTTTGCATGATGTACGCCATGTATCTGCGTTGACTCGCAGCCTTATATCAGCTGGACAGCTTGATAATGCAGGGTATTTTCTGTCTTTTGGAGATTGTGCATGGAAAATTACTCGTAGCAGGCTTGTACTTGCAAGAGGTGCCAAGTCTGACAGCTTCTATCCCTTGTATGTAGAGCTACATTGGATCATGTTTTGTCTGTGGGTTCTATCCCCCATGTATCCCTCTAGCATGCTCGTTTGGGGCATATGTCCCTTAAAGAAATGAAAATGCTCAGTGCTTTGAAGTATCTTCCACCTTTTGACTCTTCGCATTTTGATTCTTGTGATCATTGTTTGTATGGCAGGCAGACTAGAAATACACATAACAAGTTTGGTAAGAAATGCACGGGTGAGCCCTTGGCTCTTGTGCACTCAGATGTATGTGGGCCCATTCCTTGTCAATCGCTCGATGGGGCAAAGTACTGTGCTACTTTCATAGATGATTACTCACGTAAGGTTTGGGCTTATCCCATAAAGAGAAAATCTGATGTCTTAGACACATTTCAGCATTAGCTTGCATTGGCAGAGAACCAGTCTGGGAAAAGGCTAAAATGCTTATGGTCAGATAATGGAGGTGAGTACATATCATGTGATTTTGAGCAGTTTTGTGATGAGCAGGGTATTAAGCATCAGTTGACCGCCCCTTACACCCCTCCCCAGAATGGTATGGCTGAACGCATGAATAGGACCATTCAAGAAAGGGTTTCTAGCATGCTTAGCCAGGCTGGCTTACCATAGCACTTTTGGGTTGAGGCAGTTACTACTGCATTGCATCTCATTAACAAGTCACCTAGCAATGGTATTGACTTTCAGGTTGTTGAGGAGGTATGGGCAGGCAAGCCTCCCTCTTATGTTAATTTGAGCGTCTTTGGATGTGAGGCATTCTGCTATGTGCCCAAGGACAAACACAATAAGCTAGATCCTAAAAGTGTCAAATGCATTTTCATTGGCTATGGAGATGCAGGAGAGATGGGCTATCATCTATGGGATCCACAAGCGCGAAAAGTGATCCACAACCATGATGTCATATTTCATGAGGAAAAAATGCATATGCAACCTAAGAAAGTGGTTGAGGTATGCAGAGTTGTCTTTTAGGAGGAGCCACCTGCTCCCGTTCAGCTCGCTCCATGGCCAGCTAGATAGCGTGTAGCATCACCTGATGCTCATGGCCCAGATGTTAGACATGCTGATGTTAGACAGGATGTCAGTCAGGTAGCAGAGCCTGGGTTGAGATGTTCTACTAGAGATAGACGACCTCCTAACCGTTTTGTACCCTCTATGGATTATGTACTGGTTATAGATGCAGGAGAGCCTCTCACTTATGATAAGGCTATGCACAGAGGTGATTGTCACTCTTGGGAGAGGGCTGTGCAGTTTGAGCTTGACTCATTGCATAAGAATCAGACTTGGGATTTGGTTTCCTTTCCTCAGGATAAGAAGGCTTTGCCATGCAAGTGGGTGTACAAGCTAAAAAGTACCCCTGGACACCCCAAGCCGGAATACAAGGCTTTATTGGTTGCTAAGGGTTTTAAGCAGGAGCATGGTGTTGACTTTGATGAAGCCTTTTCTCCTGTGGTCAAGATGACCACCCTACGCTTAGTCTTAGCCTTGGTTGCAGAGCTTGACCTGGACTTGTACCAAATGGATGTCAAGATAGCTTTTTTACTTGGGGACTTGCATGATGAGATTTACATGGAGTAGCCTAAGGGCTTTGTAGACCTTGGCAAGGAACACCTAGTGTGCAAGCTAAAGAAGAGTTTATATGGCTTGAAGTAGGCACCTAGGGAATGGTACCATAAGTTTGATGCATTCATGCAATCATAGGGCTACAACCACAGTGCTATGGATCCGTGCTTGTACACGAAGAAAGCTCGTGACAGTTCTTTACTGATTTTGGTACTCTATGTGGTTGGATGTCAAGATAGCTTTTTTACTTGGGGACTTGCATGATGAGATTTACATGGAGCAACCTAAGGGCTTTGTAGACCTTGGTAAGGAACACCTAGTGTGCAAGCTAAAGAAGAGTTTCTATGGCTTGAAGCAGGCACCTAGGGAATGGTACCATAAGTTTGATGCATTCATGCAGTCACATGGCTACAGCCACAGTGCTATGGATCCGTGCTTGTACAGGAAGAAAGCCTGTGACAGTTCTTTACTGATTTTGGTACTCTATGTGGATGACATGCTTTTAGCAGGGACAGCTCATAAGGAGCTAGATGCTCTTAAGGCTCAGCTCAAAAAGAGATTTGAGATGAAAGATTTGGGACAGGCCTCTCATATACTTGGTATGCGCATTACGCGTGATAGATCTCAGGGACTACTCTATCTGTCACCATAGAGGGAGTACATTCATAAAGTCCTTGAGCGCTTCCATATGCAAGATGTTAAGCCTATTGGTTGTCCATTACCTTCTCATGTGAAGGTTTCACGGGCCGATTTTCCACAGATAGATGAGCAGAGCGCCGAGATGGCCAAGATTTCCTATGCATTAGCCGTGGGTAGTCTTATGTATGCCATGATAGCCACCCATCCAGATATTTCTTTTGCAGTTGGGGTTGTGGTATGTTATATGGCTATACCTAGCAAGAAACATTGGGATGGTGTGAAGGGTATCATGAGGTACCTGAAGGGCATAGTAAATATGTGTGCTTTCTATGGTAGCCAAGATACAAGAGTCATGGGGTGCACTGACTCTGATTATGCAGGACATGCAGATAGTAGGAAGTCCACTTATGGCTATGTGTTCACTTATGCTAGAGGAGCTATCTCTTGGATGTCTAGGACGTAGAAGTGTACGGTCCTTTCTACTACAAAGGCCGAGTATATTGCAGCCGCAGAAGCTTGCAAGGAGGCTATCTGGTTAGGCCGTTTGATTGCAGACCTTGGTATGACAGATGCTATGCCTACACTACATTCAGATTCTATGAGTGCCATTCAGTTGGCCAAGAATCCGGTCTTCCATGTGAAGACGAAACATATTGAGGTGAGGTATCACTTCATTTGCACGGTCGTTGAGGACAGGTCTGTTGACCTTGTCAAGATTTCAACTGAGCAGAATCCTGCTGTCTTTTTCCTCATCTTGTTGTACATGTGTACATGTTGTACTGTCTTTTCTTTTTTCTCTCTCACTGGGGTAAATTCACCTTTAAGTGGGAGGTTGTTGGGGGTAAAGGCGCCTTCGCCTAGCCACCCGTGTATTACTACACTAACAGTACCCGCCACTGCACACTGCAGGTGTGATGAGCGCCCATCACAATCACTTATTCTTTATTCTTTTAGTGACAATTTGAATAAAGGAAGGCCCGGCCACACATTGTGGTTGTTGGAGTTCCCACTTTGAGTTTCACTATCTCTCTTGCTCTTACTCTCCATCTGCCATAGCTCTCACCGCCAAGCTTCTTCCTCTTGGGTTCCACTTCCCTTTTAGATGCTACTTGGATTTTCTAGAGCTTTATTAGATCAGTTTTGTAGAGGTTTATTACTATCATAATAGTTTGGACAACAATCATACAACACTGAGCTTCATGCTTCAAATGCCTATTGTATCTAAATGGTATTTCGAGTATGCTACATGTCTACGATAATATCTAGCATTGATGTATGAGTCTGGATATGGTTATGATATGTTTTGGAACTTGGATTTGAGCTACATTTGATGTATTTAGTATTTGGTCAGTTTCTTTGAGCCTTTGTGCTGACCCATTTATGGGTATTGAAGCTTCATTGGACACTTATGCTCTTGGACGTATTTGTGACTTGCTCACTTTGCAATTCAGATTTGGCTTAGCAAATGGTTCTTTGAGGTAGTGGGACTCTTAGTTCATGCACATGCTCTCTTATATACTATTAGATGCAATTATCTCTACTTGTGGATTGAATTGATTTCTTATACTTTGGACACCAATACTTACCTCTGTCAGAGTAGTTTGACAGTGATGTATATGCTTATGGGATGTATGGTTTACTGACATTTTGGGTTTGTGATATTCTTTAGTACTAGTGGTCTATGCTTAATCACTACTAGTTGCATTCTTCGTATCTTGGTTTGCTACTTTAGATATCCCTCACAGTGGGAGATTTCTTTCTTGGCTAATTGGCTACAGTTGGATTGATATATACTATTGTTTTTATTTCAACATTTTTGTAATGATAGTTTTTAACATTTTCTTAAAGAGCAGACATTGTACTTTGGCATTCTATTGCTTACAGTTGGTGGATAGCTTTATGTGTTAGTACTGTTGACCTTTTTGCAAAGAAGCCACAAGAAGCGGGAATCAACAAGCTACTAGAGTACATCGAGGGAAGCCAAAAATTAAAAACAAGAGGCACAAAAGTTGAGAAGCATTTAAGAGTGGTGGCTTGAAGGGATAATGACTACACCCACTTGGCAAAAATTCAAAGCCTAAAAGAAGAGTGCTCATCAAGCTTTAAAAAAAAGACAAAAATAACATAAAAGCATCAAGTACTCTTAAAAAAATAGGAATTAAGAAAGAGAACCATATAATTGTAAAATCATTTTCAAGTGTCAAGCTCACTCTTGTGAAAATTGTAATTAATGCACATTTAATGGTGCATAAGTGAGTAAGTTTGAACAATTAGACGGGATATTGGCCTCGAAGAGCAAATATCAAGAGATTATGGACAGTGGGCACCTTGAGATAAGAGGTCCAACCCAAGTTTAAATTCAAAGGCCATATATATATGGTGAAAAACCTTATTATAAATCATTTCTATAACTAATGCAAATTAGGCTTCTCTCTTTCTTCTCCACTATCTTTGCTTCCATATTTTGTAGCGGTCTCATGCTTGTAGAAGTTCTAAAGAGCTTGCTCTCGGCCTTTCCTGCATTACTCCATCACTTCTCCTCACCTTCTTGGGATCTTCCCAGTTTGTAGACTGGGAAGGTAGAGATTGTGTTGTAGAAAAAGAGAGCTAGAGAGGGTTTGGGGGAGAGAGAGAGAGAGAGAGAGAGAGAGAGAGAGAGAGAGAGAGAGAGAGAGAGAGAGAGAGAGAGAGAGAGAGAGAGAGAGAGAGAGAGAGAGAGAGAGAGAGAGAGAGAGAGAGGAAGCAAACTCATAGGAGCTTGTAGTGCCAAGCAATGGAGGCCGTATGCTTTCACGGGATGGCCGAAGGGTGAGAAGAGAAGAGCTTGTCACAATATGCATTAGTGGAGTTATCAGAGCTTGGGAGTTCGCGTGGATTTCTAGACCACGAGGTGAGTTCTCTGGTATCAACTAATATTTTTGAGTTATCTTCTTGCTTGATGGGCTACGAATTCATATTCGTGGCAATTTGAGAGAGTGAGACAAGCTGGTAGGAACCTTATGGGGTGAGAGACTGTGAGCAAACTTGACTTGATGGAGTGCATGATTGATATACATCATTTTGTTTAGATCTTGCATATAGTCACAGTGGTCCTACATCTTGGTTTCGTTGTCAAGACCCGACCGAATTCCTCTTGATGAGTTTTTGACCCTAGACGGCAAGTGGAATACACCAAATTTGAGCTAGATGAGCTTTTTCTCCATGACGAGTTTGATGTGAAAACCTCACATGTCATAATTAGGAAGGATGGGTTGGAAGAGAACTGATCCATGATGTGCACTTGTATTTGTTTTTTTCTTTATGTAGAATAGGCATGGATTTTTTAGATTTGTAGATTAGGAAAAAATATATTTTTTGGGGAAATTTTATTTTTTTAAAACATAAAAACAAAACTACTTTGCTTGTCGATAAACCGACACACTTTGCATCACCGAAAATGATGAGCACTTTGTCAATTGAGCATGCTTGATAGGATGATAAGCCATGAAAAATGATAGAAAATTGCTAACATTTTATAGCTTTTTATGTGTTTTCATTATGAGATGCATTAGCATGTCGCCAGCTGGAAGTTTGATGACAATTAGCTAGATGCATGACTACTTGAAAAAGCCCTTGACTGTGAGTGTCAATGCTAGTGACGAATGGGGCTAAAAGATGCATCCCAAGAGCATGAAAATATGGATAGTTTGTTGTAGCTTAGTTGAATCCACTAAATTGAGAGCTTGGCAGGGGAAACTCACATAGAAGTGGTCATGCTTGTTATACTTAGATACATCACTTGTTGTGAATAAAATATTGATATGAATGGGAAAGATTGAAGCGCATGATTAATGCTGAAAATTTACTAAATTTTTTTGTTATTCATCTCTGAAATTCATGTGGATTAAGAGTGAGAGAAAGAATTCATGATGGCGTAGTGCAACACCACAAAACAATCTAATTACGGGTGTTGTGGGTATTTTGAGGAGACTAGGACATGCATGCGTATTAAGAGAATGATGGGGCTCAATGTTGACTTTAGTTAATAGTAAAAATTTCAGTTTTTGAATGTTAGATCATCATGAACAATCAAAAAACTATGACTAGTTGCTTGGTGTTTTATTGAACACTTATCAGTGCTTGATTGTTGTGGAAATAGTGTGATTATCAGGCTTGTGATTGAAATTGTTTTGCCCAAACAATTGGATGGGTTGATTACTGAAAATTACTATTTGAACTCTTGGAAAGCACTGCAAATTTCTAAAAATTCATTGGTTGTATGAAGTATAAGTGCAGAAGCTAGACAATGTTTGATTAACTAGTTTATGGGATATGCATGGAACCTATTCTTCGTCATGTTGTTGATCGAATGATCAAATAGGGCATTGATGTAATTTACTGTCTAAAAGAAACAAAAAAAACATTGAAATTTGATTGGAACTTGAGGCATAGGTTGGTGGATCCCCAAGAGAAACACCAAGAAAACAAGGAATCTACTGCAAGAAAATCTATATTGTATCATCAACAAACATTTTTTTCATTTTTTGAGTGACCACAACAAGGAGAAGAACACTAGGAACAAGAAATCTTCACACAGCTTCATAGAAACAATTCTCCCACAGCTTCAACTTGAAAAAATTTGATTATGCTCTTCATATTCTTCATAGAATTCATTAAGAGACCACAAAGACACAAGAGAATACACTAGTTTGAATGAAAATCATCACATAATATTCTTCTTCAAAGGTTCCATAGCTTTCTCTCACAATCTCTCACTCATAGATACATTGTTTTGCATAGATTTGGCTATCTCTCACTCACACACACTCTCTCATACATGGTCTTTCTCAATAATACAATGAGATAATCAAGAATAATAATCCATAACTCCTCCCAAGAGGTATGCCTGATATGAAAGGTCACCAGAGCCATTGATGTGAGTATTCAACAGCTACTTCTTCCACTTCTTTGAGCTATTTTGAACTTGTATTCATCTCTTTCCAAGGTTGGAAAACTTTCCCAAGCTATACATTCATCCATCATAACGCTTACAGAGGCATACAAAATAGAACATAATAGAGACAAAGGCTCTACATAAGCTTAAGAGAGGGTCTACAATACCATATAGAAGGTTATCAAAAAGCCTTAAGCTCTACCAAAATCATTCAAAATCATCAAAAGTCAATCAATAAGCTTCCAAACACTTTTAACTCCATTAATAATTATTCCAACCTCTCATACAGAAGAAAACAGAGCAAAAAGAAGCTCAACAGACTCAATCAGAACTAATCAGACACTAGAGTAGATTATCAACAGAACATGTCAGCATATCATATCCACTAAAAAACATCATGAGCTTCTCAAACCTAATCAACCTCATCCAAAATACTCTTGAACACTTCCAAAACAACTAATCATCATACAAAATCCATTAAAAACCAACCATTCAGTCTTCAAAAACAAAAAAATCAACCAAAAAATCAAGTCATTTCAACCCTCAACATATCCCCACACTTAATCAAGGAGCGTCCTTGCGACCTTTAAAAAAAAGGAATAGAAGTTCAAAATAGTAGCTCAACTTAATCTTCTGCAGTACCCAAAAACACAATCCAAACACAAGCCCAATGTATAACCTGTATCTAATAAAGAATTGCAATGAAAGGAAAACATTATCCAGTATCTTAGAAACATAAAAGTATGACAAACTTTTAAAGGATATAAGAGGCTATGTATCTTTCGCATTTTGAGCTATCCATTCAACTTCATCCTCATGAATCTTCAAAAATATATTTTCTTGAACAGTGTTGAATTTCCAACCACCACGACCCCATCATTAAACAAAATAACCATCACACACACATGCATGCATGCACGCACATACGCACGTGTACGCGCACACACACATACACACGTGCGCGCGTGCACACACGCACCCATGCACACACACACACAAAACAACCATCTGAATGGCACCTCCAAAATAGAGATATCATTATGAATAATCAAAAAATTCCTTCAAGGGTATCAATGAAGATGATCCCTCTTAAAGGCTTGGTGATTAGGGAAGTGATCCATAGATAAAGATTCGTCTACAAAAATTTTGGGAGGATTTTGAAAAATTTGCAAGCAACACATCATCTTCACCAATACAAGATATTTGCTAGGCAAACAAAGGATATGAAAATACAAGATATCTAGTTGTTGGGGATAAGTAGTCACATTCACATTCATGCACAGCTTCGGGATGGACTTCTAGTCATTATGCGAATGCCGATGCATATATGCCAGATACCAAGCAAAGTGAGTAGTCAATCTCAGTGAAGAACTTGAAGACTATGAATACTATTGAGCAAAATATAAATAATTTTGAAAAGCTTGGCTAACAATCATCCATTCTTTTGGAATCAACGACTAATTGATTTAAGGTCCTGTAAGTGAATCAACTGAACTCCATCCCTAGCATCTAGAAATCTTTTGATCAAAGCCTATATAGCCACTAACCACTGAGCAATTGAGGGATAGAAGTTGTAGGAGAGGGAAGAGGAACAAGGGAAAGAGGATGAAGGGATGGGTATGCAAAATCATAAAAGGAAGAATAAGCTAAAGAGAGATTAGTTGAGAATTTAGAAGAATTCATTAAAAAGGATGCTAATAACATTGGAAAAGTGGAAGGAATAATTATGGATGGGAAGGACAAGAAGGAGGAGGGAAAAATACAAGATCCTCAATAAAAGAACATTGAGTGAATATAGGAATTTGAGGAGCACCTTAGGGTTGAAAAAGAAGAGGTAAAATAATTTGTGAGTTAAATTTATAGAGGGAAAGACAAGATTCATATCTATGGGCCATCTGTTTGATAATAAGATAAACAAGGGACTGATGGACCTAAGACAAATCTATGATTATAGGCATCAAAGAAAGATGAATCGAAAGGAGGTTGTTTTGAAAGGTGGGCTAAGAGGTCTACCCTCAGTTCGTTAGTATTTTGCACATGAATAGAGGCTTTATTTTGGCATTGATTCAGGATCACAGAGTCAATCATGGTATGTTAAGAAGTTTTAGGGAAATCAGCGACTTTGGAGGAATATTGCTAGAACATTTGATCTATCTGTAACTCCAAATATCTGACATACAAGACAACTTGTAATACCACATCCCCCACATACCAAGCCAAGTCTTCATCATCTGGAATCAACAAATCACCTTGCAAGTACATATAAGACATCAATATAGTGTCTATAGTCACAGAATCTTCAAAAACGATTCTAGCCACTTTAGTCAATAAATCAGCAGACCAAGCTCCACTCCAACCATCCTCTAGAAGAGGCAAATCCATCATTGAAAGCTTGATATAGAAGGCCAGCTTGTGTTGTTGATAATAAACAAAGAAAGAGTGGTCTAGAGAAACAAACTCTTGAAACTGCTAAAAAATGAAGACCACAATAAATCCATTCTGGATTGAATCCTTTTCACCTTGGCTTGGAATAAAGGGCATAAGGTGGCATTCCTTTGAAGGATCACTAAATCTATAGGGGATAACGAAGGAATTGGTTGCATAGAAGGACTTTATGAAGTAGAGCAAGATCGAGCCAATTGTTCCTTAAGCTATTAAATATGAGTATTGCTTTAGTCTAGGATGGTATTAGCTGATGTAAGCTCTTCTGTTTGGATAGCTATCAAAGCTTTTAGCTCTTGAGACTCTTGCAATAACCTATCCCTCTCCTCAGTCACAATAACCACTTGGGATCTAGTTTCAGCCAATTGAGTTTGCAACTTAGAAATCTCCTCTTTTTGGGCATCAATAATCTTAGTCTCTTGCTCCATCTGTCTACATAGGTCAAAAAATCTTTCTTGAGTAGAGGCTAGCTCATTATTCACTTGATTCAACTCCTCCTTGGAATGCTGAACCTCTTCATAATAAGAAGAATAAAGCTGTTAGATACAAGCAGTAACCGAGAATTCAATAAAACTCTAGATATCTTTGCACAAGAAAGGAATTGCGTCTCTTGTCGCCATGCTTTGCATAGAGGGAATGGAAATCTCCAGAGTACCATATCTATGTGCTCTAAAAAGATTGGGCATTGTGAGGAAAGCAAGCAGCTGACTACTAGACTGAATAAGATTTGACATTGGAGGAGGAGGAACTGGGGCTGATTCAGCCACTCATTTAAGTCACTTCCTCTGAATGACCATAAGAGGGAGGGGATCAATATCCTCAATGACAATATCAATACTTTTAGTAGGAGAATATACCTTTGGAGGATTAACTAGGAATGTAGGAACTTCCTTTGTAGGGGTAACATATACCAAGAAAACAGAAAGATAAGAACCAAATGTGACATTAGTCACATTACCCCTCGTGGCTCTAACAAAATGCTTATCCATCTTTGCCAAGAGATAGGAACTCCAATCAATGGTAATTCCTTTTAGTAAACTTCAGGAAGTTGTGAATAATTCCTTTGAGTAGTTAGAAGGGGTTTTGATAGGCATAAACCTGTCCTAAAGGAATTGGCATAATTGCTTCTAAACAAGATTGGAGATCATGGATACACTAATGCCTGAAGTAGTATAACACTCTAAGGATCCAAAATATACTGGGCCTGCTTTTGCAACAATTTCAAAATATCCTCATTGGAGAATAATTATTGAGCAGTAGCAAAAGGTTTCCCTCGATATGGTAAGGACGACAAAGCTTTGTCGAGGCTCTTGGAGGCGTCGATGGATAATTATTCCCCGTGTACTACAGGACCAGACCTCTTATTCCAAGAGGCTAAAAATTGATCACATACATCAGAATCCTCTAGAATAAGCGGTAATGAAAGTGTCACAAATTTGGATAATCCCACCTTACTAATAAGATTAGAATCCAACAACAACGAGTAATCATGAGACACCAGAGGAACATACTAGACCGGGGGAGGAGTACAAGGCGCCATTCAAATGGTTTACACACACCACACTCACACATAGACAATCACAAAGAATGCTTGGACGGTGTGTATGCAAATGAATGCTAAATGTGCAATCAATAACCGATGTGAGGGGAGAATCACAATCACAATAAATCCACAAGCAATCCAGCTAGCTAGAAAATGGATATCATTTCAAAAAAAACCAAAACACCATGGCTAGAAAATTTCAATATATTTAAGTGTTTTTGTTTTAGAGTGTTAGTCATTTGTCATTGGAAGGGGTGTATATATTTATTTATTTATTTTTCATTTTCTACAAAATATTGGTTCAACATGGTTTTGTTTGATTGTAATTATTATTATTATTATTAAATTTATTTTACCCAACAAAATATTGGCTGATAATTAAACAAGGGGATCCACTTTTTTTGGCATTTTCAATAGACTTTTCGGCTATTTTATGAATTTTGAAAAGAATGTTTCAAGAATTTATTCACTTTGAAACTTAATTTCTTTTCAAATAAGTATTTTTCAATTGATGTTGGAAATTTCAACTCATTTCTATGATCCACAAGTATGAAAGAAAGTTTTGGAATTTTTGGTAATCTTGCTAGTTTTTTTCTTAAATTTTTTTATTTTAAAAGAATTTTATGAAATTTTAATAAAATTTTAAAGTTTTTAGAATTTTTTATATTTTTCTATTTTTTATTGACCATTTTTAGTTGATAAAAGATTTTCCAAAATTTAAGAAAATTTGTAGATTTTACTGTTATATTTTTGTAAATTTTTTAATTTATTTGGATTTTAATTAATTTTTAACTTTTTTTAAATATTTTTATGGTTTTTGGAATTAAAAAATATGAGAGAAATATGGTACTCGATCATAGACTGTGTGGACTGCATGTGAATAGCTACAAGCTCTCCACTGCTTAGGAAAAACCGCATGTGTGTCCTCGTGTGTGAATGACTGCAATCATGAACGCGCTCACAAAGTTGAAAGCCCCGCATGTGAACAAGACCTTAGAAGATACAACATGCATGAGAGAGTGGAAAAGTGGGTGATCACATGCTAAAGAAAGGAAAGTAGACGGGGGAAAAGGAAGGGAAAAAAAACGGAGGGGGTAAGGTGATTGGTTTTTTTAAAAAGTATGAGTAAATAAATAAATAAATAAATATGTTTGTGTGTTGGGTTGTGTGGTTTTGTTTTGTGCTTTTTGTTTTTTTTGTGTTTAATATATATGTATGTATATATGTATGTATGTATGTATACAATACAATTAGTAAATATTAAAATTTGGGGGGGGGGGGGGGGGAGGGGGAGGTGGTGTGTGGGTACACATTGGGGGATGTGCAGCACTAAGAGGGGTGGGGGGGCATGTAGGAGGGGAGGGAAGGGAGGAGAGTAGGTGCATGGGAGGAGGAAAGTCGGTGGGCAATGGAGGGCTTATTGGCAACGGGCCTTTAAAAATTAATAACTCATGAACTGTGGAGCACAACTAAGGGCTAGAAAAGGGAGAAGTAGCCAATTCAGAGGGATAAACACTGCTATAGGGTCAAATGTTAATTATAGTGAATGTAGGATAAAGTGGCAAAACAAAGGATAAAGCTAAATGAACAAGGAATGACCTTAAGATGGGATGGAAATAGGGTGGGTGGGTGGGAAAGGGACCCTATCAGTGAAAAATCAAGACATGGTATACTTAAATCTTTCGATAGGGGTGTTTTCATGAGGATACGGAGAACAAAGGTGTAGGGATGCATCCCCACACTTAAGACCTTAATAGATCATGTTAACTAATCAATAGGGACCTAACACTTGACTACAATTCATACCCATATGTCCCCATACTTAAAATATGATTGCCTCCTATAAATAAAAGGGGTAGGGTTAGAAAAACTTGGCCTAATTTTTAGATAGTCGAGGGGAATTGTCGTTGTCACGTAAAGGATTGTAGTCATTGACAAGAGGTACCACGGCTCACCGTGTCATAATCGTCCAACATGGTAGGGACTATGTGATAGCACCCAAGAAGGTAGCATCATTGATGAAGAGCTAGTTAAGTTGTCGATGGTGAGGTATACATCACTCAATCTCAATAGTCTCTCATGCTGGAATGATAGATTAGTCGCTCGCCCCATGACATATGTCACTTCGAGGGATAATGAATGAAACCCATATTTCACACCCGGTTTAGAAATCGACAACGTGAATGGTTCAGAGGGAGTATACCAGTGTGCACAAGTGATGGTGCATCGGTGCGTCCCACCCCATCTAGAATAGGTGCAAGAAAGACTCAAGAAGGAAGGCAAAGAAACCTTATTATGTAGTGCACCAAACATAATGATGTGTATATTGATAATGGAGGAGGCACGTCCCGTGCATAGATAGGGAAACGAGAAAGTACATGTCCTCAATTATCATAACGTCCCTTAACCCTCACCTCTTAAACTTGATGAAAGGAAACCTAATCACGCTCAGCCCCCTCTTGTCTCATGCTCTGTTATTAGATACAAGAGAGCAACCCGTTTCTCACACCCATTGATGTAAGTCTCACTACCACTTGTGCTAAGGTTGTATGCCTTGTGCGCAATTGATGATGCAATAATGCACCCCACCCTATGTGAGCGTATGGTGTCAGAAGGAAGCCCAAGGAGCCTCATAGTGTAGTGCAAAAGAACAATTTGTCCTTTGTGCATGGAGAGACCTAGCCCGTGTGTGTGCAATGCTCCATTCACACATCTCACCTCTCATTTGAAGATAAAGGACAAGGATTGGTCACTCATCCCACCCTCGGTCTCACGCTCTGTTGATGATTATAGAGGGAAATCCATACTCACATCCCCATCTAGTTTGGATCAAAGCTCACATTACTCAAGGGTTTTTGATGAAGATTGGCTTTGTTTGATGGATGATGCCAAGTTGGATCGATTGATGAAGAGGTGTACCCATGGAGGTAGCCAACACGTTTGGTACTTGGATTGCACATTGGAAATATCATATGTTGTAGGAGTCAGAGAGGCACTGATGGAGTTACAAGATTCAGCACACCAAGGGAGGTGGCTTGGAATTGCTTTTGGAAGAGTTATGCTTTCCCTACTCTCGAGGGTATCTCCACCTTTTCTCAAAGAGTAGGTCAGCATGACAGGGACCGAAGTCCTTTTCTCCCATGATCTATATTTTTATTTCTTTCTTTTTCTCTTCTTTTCAAATAGAAAAATGGCAAGAATACCATGTATTAGAACCATCCTTGCCACCTCTATAGGATCAAATGAAAAGGGAGCAATGTTGGGGTGGAAGATAGTTGTGAGGGGCTAGAAGAACGAAGCTACCTCATTAGGATAAGCAGGTGGGCTATAAGGAGCAATAGACAAAGTCTTACTGATCGACTTGCAAAGAATGAAGGGGCTATTGGTAGTGATTGTTAGGATCCCCAGGGAGGATAATACTTCTTTAAGACAATAGCCATTAATTAGAAAGGAATCATCAAAAACATCGATTGTTTGCACTTGAATAGAGCCATTAGGATTGACATCAAGTACCTTATAGAGGCCCATCCATCATTGTTGAAGCTTGCTTGGAAACTTGCCAAATCTTGAGTCATAAGCAAGAACTAAGTCACATCCTTAAACTCCTTTTGCTTGATGAAGCTATCATGATAGGCCTTTTGTCGAGCTTCCGTTGCTTCCATGCACTATAGGGCCATCCTGCGACTCTCATCTAAACATTCCAAGTGCTCAAGGTGGTGTTGCAAGGACTCGTTATCTCCCAAGCGTTCTTTGATAGCCACGCATAGAGAGGACATTTCTAATTCAATAGGGAAGATGGCTTCTATACCATACACCAAGCTGGAAAGGGGTTTGTCTTGTAGCAGCCTTATAGGAGGTTATGTATGCCTAGAGGGCCTGTGTAAGTTGATCGTCCCAATCACGACAATGTGCAACAATCGTTCTTGTCAGGATCGAGCAAAGGATGCGAGTGATAACTTCGACTTGGCAGTTGGCTCTGGGGTAATAGGGTGTGGACTTACAATGGCAGATCTTGTATAGCTCTATCAATTCTTCCATAATCTTGTTAAGGAAGCGAGTACCTTTGTCACTTACTAGCTCTAGGGGACTGCCAAAATGGGTGATGATGTTCTCATACACAAATAGAGCCACGCTATTGCCATCATCCCGTTTCAGAGCTTTGGCTTCGCACCACTTTGTCGCATAGTTTGTACAGACCAAGATGTATCTATTCTGCTTCCTTCTAGTTGGCGGATCAATGGCGCTAACGAAATCAATTTTTTATTTCTTGAATGGCTTTAAGGGAAGGATGGGTTGTAGTGGCATAGTGCTAGATTTGGTAGGCTTTCCCATTCGTTGACAAGCATCACAACGTTTTTAGTAGTCATAGGCTTCCTTGTGGAGGGTCGGCCACCAATATCCTACGAGCAAGGCCTTTTTTTTGTTGTCACATCTACTGAAAAGTGTCATTTATAGGGCTCATCATGACATGCTTTTAGAACTATCCCAATCTCATCTCCAACAACACATCTTCTCAACACTTCATCCTTGCCTTTCTTATATAGAGCACCACCTAACAAGGTGTAGGGGGGCCGATTCTAACATAAGCTTATTTTTCTCATAACTGGAGATACCAGGGGGAGAGTGTTGCATTGCCAAGAGGTTGCCTATGTCTACGTACCATGGGGTAACATTTTCAATTAGAAAAATGAAAGCATTAGGAAGGTCTGGGTCATCCTACTCCTCTTTGTCACTTTGAGGGATCTATGATAGATGATCAGCCAAGACATGGGAATGACCAGGTTTAGTAATCACTTCAAAGTCCAACTCCTAGAATAGAAAGAGTCATCTCATCATTCTTCCCATCACATCTACTTTGTTCATCAAGAAGGACAGGGCCTCATTGTCCACATAGAATTTGAAATGCGTCAACAGTAGGTAGTGTCGGAATTTCTCCAAGGCAAACACCATTGATAAGCACTCAAGTTCTGTCACTGTGTAGTTTCGTTCTTTGTTGGTTACTTTTCAACTTGCAAAATAGATAGGTTGATCCAACTTTAAGGAGCCTTCTTGGCATAAGACCGCACCTAAGTTTTCAACTAATGCATCAATGTGCACATGGAATTCCTTCGTCATCCAATTAGGAGGTTGCAAAATGGGTGCTTCAATTAGACAATGTTTTAGAGTAATGAACACTTCATCACAATTGGTGGTCCACTTAAACTCTACATCTTTCCTTAGGAGCTAATTCAAGGGGGACTACCTTTGTTACAAAGTGTGCAATGAATCTTCTGTAGTATCCCACATGGCCAAGGAATCCCCTCAACTACTTGAGGTTGGTTGGTGTTGTTAAAGCTATAATCTTCTCAAACTTAGCAAGATCTATTGATATCCCTTGTGCAGAGACAATGTGGCCCAAAAGAACTCCTAAAGAGACTTCGAAGACGCATTTGTCGGGATTGAGAGAAATCCCATACTCTCGACATTTGTCAAAGCACTCCTCCAAGTGTCCCCAATGCTCATGGATTAGGCTATATACATAGAAGTCATTTAAGTATACCTCAATGAAGTCATGTAGATGATTTTGGAATGCGGCCATCATCACTCATTGGAATGTAGCAAGAGCATTACAGAGCCTGAACGGTATCACTCTCTAAGCATAAGTTCGCCATTCTATTGTGAAGGCTGTTTTGGATTGATTTTCTTCTACTATCTAGACTTGATTATATCCACTGAATCCATCCAAGGGGGAATAAAGCTCATGGCCAACTAGCCACTGTGTCCAATAGTTGGTATGTGAAAGGGATAGGAAAATGATACTTCTTAGTCTTGAAGTTCAACTTTCGAAAGTCCACACATATTCACAACTTTCCATTCTTCTTGGGTACTACAATAATGGGCGAAACCCATTCACTACTATTAGCCACTATATAGATAAACTCAGCTTCAAGGAGCTTCAACAATTTAGCTTTCACAAGGGCAGAGTAATTTTGATTCATGTGCCTCTATCTTTGCCTCACGAGCTTAGCATTAAGCTCTAGGTCGATGTGGTGTTGACACACCATAGGATCAATCCCCTTTAAATCTTTGTATAAGCATGCAAAAACATCCAAGTTCTCTTTTAGGAGATCATGCAGGACCAACAATTCTTCTTCTAAAAGACTGATACCCACCTTCAGGTAACATTCCATACCATTAGCTTTTTACCTTCCACTTCTCGGATAGAGGTCCCACACGGATTGCTTCTAGGTATAAATCTGACTCCTTCAAGGGAGTGGTATTCTCTTTTGATGCTCCACTGGAACCAACTTATTCTATTAGTGAAGACTTAGCTTGCTCCTTGGGGTATTGAAATGGTATCGGGGTTGTTTCAGGCCTTGGGATCCACCTATAAGAAATCATCTATATAGCGTATGTTCAAATGGTATTAAGAAATACCCTTTCTTTACATGCTAGAAGGCCTTAAAATGACCCCTTTTTCTTTTCTAAACTTACAAAAAAATTAAATTATAATTTAAAAATCCATTTTGTAAATATAATCCTATAAATTATACTAAAAATAATACCCTTTATTTTGAACTCACATGGTATCTTACATGTTCTATAAGGTGGACTCCCCAGGGTTTCAGGTTTTATAGGAGGTTTATTTATATCTTGACTCAAAGATTCATCTTTTGAGGATGCATCAAAGACCATTACAGAACAAGAACCTCCTGAGTTCTGTTTGGGCTGCTGGACCAGTAGTTGTTGGCAAGGTGCATTGTCATCATCCTCTCTTCGAAAGGGTAACTTTGGGTGATAAGAGCCATTGCTAAAGGAAGGCTTATTTCACTTAATCTATTTCTTATGGATATTTTTTATCTAATGCGACTCTTTAATCAGCCCAAAGGGTACTAGAGTCATTTTGTCTAACAACATGGGGGCTTCTACTTTTGTAGCCTCTAGAAGGTCTTCCTCATCTACACCTTCTACGGGTAGGATAGATTCTTCCAGTGCACTATTATAATCTTCTTCTGCAATGTCATCTTCATCCTCTTTAGACTCTGTTTTCTCCTCTGTGGGCTCTATGTAAGAGAATAACAGACTCTCTGTTTTATCTTTTGCACCTCTGCTTCTGTGCTTGTCTCTGTCTCTATCTCTATCTCTAGCTCTAACCCTACTATGGCCATGCAATAGGGAGAACAGTACATCCATGCTTCTATCTCACTATTAGAGGTGACTTCATAATCCAATTCGGGTTCTGACAGCAAGAGGTATTCACCTATCGAGAAAGACTTTGATTCTTTCGGGAGTTGGTTTACAGTGCCCACTATTAGGGACTATACCTCTATTTTCTTGGGAAATATTTGTTTGAAAACTTCTTCGTCCTGATGTGCCATCTATTATCTCATTAGAAGAGTCTGTTGATGACTTCAATGGAAGTGGATCCATTATCTTTTTGTGATCCATACAATTTCATTACCATCTTGTTGAGTCCTTTGCCTTGGGTTAGGATTCCTTTTGAACCAATCCGTCCATGCCCTTGCTTCAAAAAGCCATGGTCTTCCCAGTAGTAGAGGGTATGAGGTCCCATAGAAATTTGGTTTTACCACCAGAATAATCTCTTCACATATGGGAGAATTCCCAAAACTGTGATTTTGATTTGGTCTGCCAATCTAATAAGCCACTACGTAGGCTACATACCTTGAAAGCCTCAATCCTTCATTGTTGTCACATCTGTCATTATGTTCAATGACGAACCTCCATCAATCAATGCATCTACTATAAAGCATCCTTCAATCTACATGCCAATCTTTGGGGTTCTAGGATCCAAGAAGGTGTTCGCTACATTTACTTCTTTCACAAGCTTCTAGAGGCTTTGTTAGACTTGTTTGCTATTGAGGGGGATATCCTTAGGCCTCTTCTTTTTTTCAATATACTTTTGAATTTCTTTCGGAAACTAGAAGACAACATCAGTAATTGTAGGAATGTCAGCTTAGGTTTGAAGGTGTCTACGTCTTTGACCAAGTCATATTCTTTGATGGGATCCATGGGCTTCTCCACTCAGTTAGGAAATGGGACAGCACCCAAATTTATCTTCCCTTTTTCTTCCATGAGTGGCAACATCTACACTTCTTCTACTTCTCGGGGTACTTCGGCATCCTCCATTGCTTGAACCTCTGGGCCTATCTTTGCAACTGCCTTTGTGATGCTCTGTGGCACTACATTGCTATGTACTTGATTGTTCTGATCTGCACTATTTTGTTTCTCCTTGGAAAGATTGAACTTCACCGTTGTGGTAGAGGGAATGTTCTCTTTTGAAACTGCAAATTCTCCTTTCTTTGCACGCGTTATTGTGCGGGAATTTCCAATTCCACCATATTTGGAGGCAGGTTCTTGGATCTTCAGTTGGGTATCAGTGGTAGCTTTCACATGAGCTAGACTAGGACCTTTTGCAATGTGGCATTCTCCTTTGCATGGACCTTCTAGGATTTGGATATTTGGGTGAGATATGTTCCTTTTCTCCACATCTATAACAGTTGACTTCTGATCTTTGACCAATGCTAGACTGTTGTCCTCTATAACTCTGAGAGGGAAACCTCCTTGGGCAAAAATTAGGACGGAACTCTCTAGTCTTGGGTCTAATATCTTGGGTGGTTCATCTTGGTTTCAACAAGTTGAATCTTGCTTCTTCATCATTCTTCCTTCTTTCATGCATCGCCTTTGAGAGCAGATATCCTTTGTATGATTTTTCCTTAAACAGTATGAACAGAAGTCCCCAAGGATAGTTGGTTTTCGAGTACATTGAATTATGTTTCACTTAATGGCACTTTCCACACCATGTATTAGATTGCATCACATCTCTTCCACCTCGTGTAGGAGTAGTTATGTTGGCAGTATTCACCTTAAACATGTGTAGCTATTTTGTAATCGCATCCATCAACTCCTTCTTAATGCTTGCGACTGAATTAGATAGGTAGTCCTTCAGATTTTTACCTCCTAGAGTAATTGCAGTATAGTTTTGGGAAGCTTCTGTAATCACCACATAGATTGGTTGGGTTGATCTAGAGGGTCCTCTATTCTGATTTTGATTCAGAGCTCCTATTGAGATTGGGGGTTAATGGTTCCAGTTGTTGATAGGGTTCCACTGTTGTTGTTGAGTCGTCATTGGGGGAACTGTTTGAGGCCATTGATGTTGTGGTTGAACCATCATTTGAGGTATTGCCATCTGCGGTCACTGTGGATTGAGTGTATGGTACTGCGGTACTATTTGCATCTAAGGTAGGGGTAGGGAATTGTCCCTGGGACTTCATTTGGGGGATATACCATTCCTGGCATGGGAGGAGGTAAGACTCCTCTTCCAAGGTCATCAACAACCTTGCTTCGACTTCATCATACAATCTTGCACCTTCCATTGCAGTTTGTAGATTGACTAGTCTTCTCAATTCTACAAACTTATAAACTTCTGGTTGTAGGCCTCTAAGAAAAAAACCCTTCGGATGCCTTCATCCAAGTGATGGTTGGTCCATCTCTTCAGTACGAATTCCATTCTAGAGACATATGCTTCCACCCATTCACCAGAGGACTAGCTTAGATTCATGAACTCCTCTCTCATCCGCTCTTCAAAACCTTCACGCTTGAATTTAGTGAGAAAGGCCAACTTTAGGTCATCCCAAGTGCCAAAATCTCTTGCTGCTTGTCTCTCATACCACTTAAACGTCGCACCTTTGAAAGTGGCGGGAAATATCGCCAACCAATGCTTGGGGATTCTGGCATTGTTAGCTACATACGCTACCATAAACTCTACTCTATGAAGATTAGGGCTTTCATTGTACTCTCCCTTAAAAATAGGCAGTGGGACTACATTTGCTGGCTTGTCATCATTATTTCCAAGATGGATTTGACTAGGAAGGGAACCTTGGGTCGCCATGGGGCTTCTGTAAAGAGTTCCACTAGGGCGTCAAAGGAGGGTTCTACTGTTAGCTTGTTCTTAGCTTTGATTTTTGCCTTCTCTCTTCTCACATACTTCTAGACTTGTTCTAGTGCTTCCCTCTTGATCATGTCATTCATCAGGGAGTTAGCTCCACCCAGTTTGTTTGTACTCAGCAGAACAGAATCAGAAGGGCTTTACTTTCTAGAGGACTCTCTTGCCAACATTTCTTCTGCTTCCTTCTTTTTAACATATTTGAATTTATCTTTTAGACTACTACAAAGGGGAAGATATTTAGTCCTAAAGGTATCAAAACTCATTCTCTTGAGGATCATTGTGGTGCCATCATCATAGTAATGCCAGCTTCTGATGGTTTCAACAGTGTATGTTGTGAAGAACACTCTATTTACTAGCTTCCAGTGGGTTGCTAATTGGACAAATTTGTTAATGCACCAAGCATCCTACACATCTTGCTTTTGAGTATCCATGAATAGATTCCAACTCTTTTCCTTCTTATTCTTGTGAGCTTCCACCACTGACCATGACTCCTGAAGATTCTTTAAAATATTCCACTTGATGATGTCTAGAAAATCCTCAATGAATGCTAAATCTTCCATGGATGGTCATTCTCTCTGTTTTTGCACTTTAGTTTGCGCCCAAACAAGTTGCCACCAAGATGCACGTCTGTGTTGCTTCAACAAGGAGAGGAAATAGCCCACCGCATAGAGCCTACATTATGTTGGTAATATGTTTCCACCATTGTGGGATAAATTTTTAGTAGAAAGTGGCTTTGGCACAGCAATAAGAATCTCCAATTCTTCAATGGTACAAGGAACTTTGCAAGCATCCATTGCTTCTCCTCTTCGCAATGTCATTTCCTTCATTTTCAACCTCTTCTGATGCTTGTTGATGGCAGTTTTCCCCCTCTACGAACCAAAAACATGGAGCCCCAAGAGAAACACCAAGAAAAAAGGAAATCTAATATAAGAAAATCTATATTGTATCGCCAAAAAATCTTTTTCATATTTGGTGTGACCACAACAAGAAAAAGAACACTAGGAACAAGAAATCTTCATGCAACTTCATAAAAAATTCTCCCACAACTTTAGCTTGAACAAAATTGATTATCCTCTTCATATTCTTCATAGATTTCATCAAGAGACCACAAAGACACAAGAGAATACACCACTTTGAATGGAAATCATCACATAATATTCTTCCTCAAAGGTTCCATAGCTTTCTCTCACAATCTCTCACTCATGAATACATTTTTTTGCATAGATTTGGCTCTCTCTCTCTCTCTCTCTCTCTCTCTCTCTCTCTCTCTCTCTCTCTCTCTCTCTCTCTCTCTCTCTCTCTCTCTCTCTCTCTCTCTCATACATGCTCTCTCTCAATAGTACAATGAGATAATCAAGAATAATCATTCGTAATCCCTCTTTGGTCGTGGATACCGTTTGTTTGATATGAAAGGTCACCAGAGTCACTGACGTGAGTATTCAACAACTAATTCTTCCACGTCTTTGAGCTATTTTGATCTTGTATTCATTTCTTTTCACGGTTGGAAAACTTTCCCAAGCTACACATTCGACCATTATAACACTTATAGAGGCATATAGAATAGAACCTAAGGCTACGGCCGGCCATGTAAAAAAGGGAAAAAGGGGATGACCACCCAAAAGGGATTTAAGGTTTTATATATAAAGTTGAAAGTGAATGAGAAGCTCATTCTTGTATGTGGCCAAAAGTAGCTCTCCTCTTCTTCTTCTTCTTATTCTTCTTGCTTGCTTGAGCTTGTGCTTGAGAGAGGGAGTGTGAGAGTGTGAGGGAGTGCGTGTGTGAGGGTGAGGGACCGTGGGATGGAGAAGCTCTCCATCTTCTCCTCTCTTCTTCTCTTCTCTTGCTCGCGGTGATGGAGCTTGGAGTGTGGAGCTTGAGGATGGAGCTTGCTTGAAGCTTGCACTTGGATCGTGGAGCTATCGGAGTGCGCAGGAGGTAACTCGAACGGCATGGAGGTAATCTCACTACACCCGTAGATATCGACGGCGTGTCGGCTATGTGAGAGGTAGCCATTAGTGCTCGGCTTGGAACGCTTGAAGCAATAAGCGGTCCGTGGATCTTGGTGGTCGAGTGAAAGCTCCCACATTTTGGTTCCATTTGCCAAGACCAACAGATTCAAGCCTTGAGCACTTGTGCACTTCGAATCGAGCATCGAAGTAAGGGTTTTTCCCTCGAATAGGTGCTTGAGGTAGATAGGTAGGAAGTGAGGGAGTTTGAAGAGGTATTCGATCTCCTTAGCAAGTAGGTTTTTGGTTTTTTGGATTTGGAAAAGCATGTTGGAGTAGGGTAGTTATTTGATTTGTGATTTGGGTGCATTAGGGTAGAAAAAAACAAAGAAAAAGAAGAAAAACAAGCATCAGGGTTTTTGCTATCATAACAGGGCATGAGGGTTTGATTCGTATGCCGATTTGCATTTTGGAGTTTATTGGCTATTCCAGGTATATACAACTCTTCCCCTCCATCCATAGCTTTGATCTGGAGGTGTGTATGATAGGCCGTGACTTGAACCGTGTGATTCGGGCAATTTATCATTGCGCCGGCAAAAAACGCGCCGCACTTGGCATGTCCGAGTGACGGTGATTCTGGCCTGAGTCCCAGAATCTGCCCTTGGCTCACTACCACTTGGACCACTTGACTCGGCCCACCTGACTCGGCCCTCAGACCACTCAGCCATTCGGCCCTCGGCCTAGTCGACCGACCGACTCAGCCCATTCACATTCGGCCCTTGGCCTGGACATTTCGGCCCTAACATCAACTTGGCCCGTCCGAGCAATCCACTCGGCCGGCCGACTGGGCCCACTTGGCCCTCGACCCACACCCATTCCGCCCTCGGTCAACTCGGCCTTCGGCCCTCGGCCGGCCGAATTTGGGACTCGGCCTTAAAACTGCAATTTTTCTAGAATTCCATTTTGGCCAGAAACTAAGTTGCCACTACCAAAATAGACTCCAAAAATCGTATAGAGCCAAAGGCACATCATAAATCTATCACTAGGCTAAAATCCATAGCAAATAGTTCAAAAATTAGCTACCAGAGGTCCTCCCAATCATGCATGGTATTTACCATAACGGCCCTTCGGGCCAGAGGGGACTGCCCCCCCCCCCAGACCCCCGTAGAGGGGGCTCTGCCCCCTCCGCACCTCCCCCGGTAGGCTGGAGAGAAAATGTGCACCTCAATAGGTCCTTCGGATTAGGCCCTAGTGTAGTAATGGCTCTACACAAGCATAGATCTTCACTTGCAAAGCAACAAACAGAAGCCCATATCCAAACAAAGACAAACAAAGACCCTAGAACCTCAACGGGCCAATCTAGCCATCAAGGGCAAAAAGGCCACACCACAAGAACACATGTATATTGTGTTCAAAGTGCGTCTAGTCAAAGCAGAATGCAACATCATCAAGCTACCAATGCAGGGATGACTAGACATGACAGTCCTGACGATAGATGTACCCTAAGCAGCGCTGCACAGACAACCCAAGATCTCCGTAGAGAATCCACGTTTGACTGTGCAGCTAGGGGACTCAAATGCATGTATCAGAAGGCTTGAAGCTATAAACCAAGACCCGGACGATGAAGACATAGTGCCACCTACTTATCTTACGGTCAAACTCACCGCAAAAAGAGAGCATAGTGTTGATACTCTCATTGATGAAGGAGCAGATTTCAATATCTTGACGTACGAAGCATGGACTCTACTAGGTCAACCAGAGCTCAAACCGACTGATGCAACTCTTAATCCTTATGGGGAACACCCACAAGCACTTCTAGGGAAGTGCAAAATCCTTGTAACTATTGAAACAGAAAGCTTGCCAGTCCTGTTCTATGTTCCTCCAAATAGTGAGAATTGTGGAAAGGAAATCCTCCTAGGAAGGCCCTTCAAAAAGGCAACGAAGTGTGAAGCCGACTATATAGCACAGAGGATACACCTAACACTACTAGGTGTGAGGATAATCACGACTTTTAGCAAGGGTGACCTCATCAAACCTCGAGGGAAGGGCAAGGAGCATTCTGACATACCAAGCAAGCCTAGTAATGAGAGCAAGGAGTTGTTGAAAGAGTTGATACAAGCACAAGTTGAACGGAGAGAACCAATGAGTGAGGCCATACTTGAAACAAAAAGGTTAGGAGACAAGGCCAAGGATAGGGTTTGGACTTACAAATATCGTAGAAGACCACGAAAGAAGCCTAAGCCTTATAGATGAAGGCATCGATGGAGAGCTAGCACAATGCCACGATGTATATCCAAGGCGTTGCTTCATGCTCAAGGGTATTATGCAGGTAACCGATGGATTTGTGTACCAAAACCCCCTACTAAACCACCTCTGTCAAAAGCCCAAATTATGTCAAAAGCAAAGAGGCGTAGGAGGAAACCTAAACGAAAATCCAAGTCTCGAACCAAAAATATTGGAGTGATTGAGCCCCTCACGATTGAAATCAAGAAACCAAACATGACCTATCAAAAATTAGATCCTCAGCCTAGCGTGCTTAGCAAGCAGATATTAGAGGTAACTGTCGAGCGTACACAAGGTCCACTAGTGGCCAAGGAGCCTTTGACTTCCCAAGAGGATAATGAGCACCACATGCATAACATTGCTCATGATAAGGCTGATTGCTCAACAAAGCTAATGACAGAATAGTCTAACAATAGGGAGCAAATTCTCCAGTCAGTGCCAAGCCCACATAGGAGTCCCAAATCTCCTACATCCTTTTCACCTAAATGGACACGGGAAGCATGGCAGTAGCAGTCTCGTGCCGCTGCTCAACTTGCACAAGTGAATGCGCAAAGGGCAACAAAAGACACGACCACTTCTGATCTGCCTAAGGACTTGACACCGCAGTCTGCCAATGGTAGCCAGTCCACTGAACTAGCCACCACTACTTCCAGCTAGGGACCATAGCAGTCACAAACTTTGGCTGTGACAACACCCATTGCGGAACATGTCCTTAGCAATTCACATTTGGAAGAGATATCACAACAAACATCCTTGACACCTCCAATCCTTCCAAAGCACCTAAAGCCTAGGCTTGAGGATAAATGTCTCGAAGACTTGGCCAAAGAAATGGTGCATCTGACCAATGAACCAGAGATGAAGTGCATGGTGAAGCTTGATCACAAGCTAATAGCCATCACACGTGCATACGTCCATGTGGACATCGGAAGGCCAACACCAAAGCACACAAAGCTCGTAGCTGAACCACTGACTTGGTATGAGCAGCAACATGTTTGTTTCTACTATGTAGCTATTGTTGAAGAAGTCATGAAGGACATCCCAAAAGCCATAGCTAGAGAATTGCGCTTGATACCCTCATTTTATACAGCTCTGTGTGAGACAAACAAGGAAAAGCTTGAAGCAATCAAATGAAAAGGGAAAGGACAAGGTATCTTTGCACAAAATTGGTACTCCAACCAAAGTTTGGCAGCCAAAATTGGCCACCAACTAATGACACTTGCTGAGCAAAGGAAAGCCCTTTGGACATCAATACATGATTCCATGTACATTGCCCCAACCTCATTGAGAGTATTGGCAACTGCCCATTATGTCCAGCTTTCTACCACTGTCCAAAAACATCCCTTGTATGATAAAGTGCTTCTAGAAGAAGATCTACACATGGCTAGCAGGCTAGAAGTAGGGAGCATGGTACTTGATGTCAGCGCATATGTCTTTTGCCTCACTCAAGACCCTCCAATCCTAGATCTCTATGCTTCCAATCAATACAACCCTGACTTCTTCAATCCTAGATCTCTATGCTTCCAATCAATACAACCCTGCAATCCTAGATCTCTATGCCTCACTCAAGACCCTGCAATCCTAGATCTCTATGCTTCCAATCAATACAACCCTGACTTCTTCAATTGGTTTCTTCCAAGTCTACATGACAAAAACCCTAAACCGTCTCATGGTTCTACACTAGAGTCACCCAAACCTCTAGAGCAAGAGAACAATAGCTCTAAACACAACACTCACCTTGACAAGAAGCAATGGAGACAGGTTCTAATAGATAAGGACAAAAATCTAGAGCAAATACCTAACCAGGAGCAACTGTCAATGCAATCGAATGCGGGGCTGAACAAAGGAGAATTAGTTGGACAGCTAGACTCTCCAAAAAGAGAGGTAGTTGAATCCTCGCAACCTAGCAAGGTTGTTCAACCTAGTGAGGCCATAGCAAAATCCCATGATGACATGCCACAGAAAGAGAATGCTAAGGCCCAACCAAGCACATCAACTACTAACCTAGTTCAGGATCCTGAGTCCTTAAAGGATACACCTCTGCCCAAGAGAAAGAGAAGAAAACAATGAAAACAACAACAGTTGCAAGCTACTGCAGATGACAAGAAGATTGGGACCAAGAGTACTGAAGAGATGATGAACAAAGCATCTGGTCCATCCATAGATCAACCCATTGCCATCTCTCCTAACAGCAGTGAAATCTCAGACACATCCATGTGTTCTGATAAATCAAAGCAATAATTACCATCAACTTTTGCTTGCGACACTCAATCCATCAATAGAGAAACTCGCATTGATCAATCAAGAGTGGATACAACACTATCACAACAGGATGCTAAGACCACGCCGGTCACATCCGAGGAGAACCATGACACAACTACCATAAAGCCTCAGGAGAAACATGAAAACCTCGAAGGCATAAGCAATCCTGGCATTGATCAATCTTGCTCATGTAGGCCTGAACCCCTAACTATGCTAAAGCCTAAGGAAACCCTTAGAACTTTGCATGAGACAGCAACCGAGCAAGCCCTCATAGAACATAGAGATGTGGCAGAGTGCTTAACCGAGTGGGACACTAAATTGAAATTATTCACATGAGTCTATGTTCATGCAAACATGGGCACATTCCCTAGGGAGCAACTTGAGGAATATTTGCCTTATCTGCTATTGTGGGAAGAGCAAGAATATCTTGACGGACATTATGACAAGCTCTTACATGAACGCATGCGACTCATCTTTGACGAGGAGGCTGACGAACTATGCTTAACCGTGACTTTCAATGAAATGCTATGCCAGTCAAATCTCTTAGAGATAGAGCAACTAAGGCGACAATCAGAGGGTAGAAGCCAATTTGAAAAATGTTGTTTGAAAACCGTGCTACAATGGCTAAACTTGGAGCCCAAATCTCACAGGAGCGACTGGCCAAATGGCGGTCCCAAAGAGACCCAACCTATGTGGCACCAACTTCATTTCGAGTTCTAGCTACAGTTCGAGGTATGGACCTAGCTGGAACTAGCCTAGAGAGCCCTTTGATTTATAAAGTTATCACTGAGGAGGAGCTACATGTTTCCAGTAGACTCGGACAAGGCACCATACTACTCGATGTTGCCAAATATTTATTATTGCTAAAAGTAGGCTACCACAGAAGCTAGATATGTGTGCCACACTCGAGTACAATCCTGAGTTCTACAATTGGTTTTTATCCTCACGGAGTGACATGGTTTCATGAACATGTACATAAATAAACAATGTGTTTTGTGACTGTGTAAATAATACCAAAAGAAGCAAAGGCCAACACACCCCATGAGCAATGATGACCAAGTGCAGATGATACGCATCAAGTCAAAACTAAGGGATTCAGGTTGGTGATGTCTTGTTTAGTTGGGCATTTTCATTATGGTTGAAGCATGTGACTTGCATGTACTCTCACGCCTTTCCAACTGAATGTAGAATGGTACAAGTCAATGTCTAGAAGCGTTTAATATCCAAGTCACCACAAGACCACCAACCCCACAAAGAACCATTATGGAGGAAGTGACAAGAATACCAAGAAACAAAAGCCATGATGGAAACGCCACTGGATGAGAACCCAAGGACACCTCTGCAGAAAGCACATATTGCAACTGAGCATGGCCAAAGCACCTATGTTCGGGCAGGAGCCACGCTCTCAACAAGGGCGAACGTCTCTTCATCATCCAAGATTCAATTTGCAAGATGCTCTATCCTTGTCGGTGCACAGCTCACTCCAAGTGCTACCTCAATTGTTCGATGTCTCAGATGTTGCAAAGAGGTTTGCAAAATCTCAAGTGTATCTCTTCATCTCAACAACAGTTCCTCTAGCATCAAGGCTGGTGACACAATCATCTCTGTAATATCCATTCTTCATAGCCTTTGGATCCCAACATTTCTCAATCTAAATGAAAGGTTAACAGCCTCAATGTATGGCATTGATTGTATTCATTTTTTCCACCAAAAAAAAAAAGAAAGAAAGAAAGAAAGAAAACAAAAGAAAAGAAAAGAAAAGAAAAAAAAAGCACACACGATCACAGCATCGCACCTAGGGGTCCTTAAATTAGATACATCCAGTGACCTTGGTCGGCTAGCTCTGTCCCTAATCCCCCAGTCCTTTGTAGATCCCCCACAATTGTTCGGGGCACATTAAGGGCAGGACATACCTAGGGAGCTCGCCTCGCCTATGGTTAGACCTGTCACCCTGAACCGCTTGCACAATTCTTTTGCACTCCATCTCAATGCCATTACAATCAACAGTGGTAATCAAGGCATGAAAGACAATGGAAAAGTACACCATACTTTTTAAGCACTACAAGTAGCCACTAGCTACCAAAAGCTAAGACATCAAGGAGCTCAATTATGCTACATTGCCTTGACAAGGCCATAATGATGTCTCAAGCAATCTTCAAGTGTACTCCCCCCGTCTTCATCAACAAATTTTTCCATCAACTTAGCCCCGTGCTTCACTGACCCATTGCTATACAAGGAACCAGGCCGACAGTCTTCTAACTAAGTAATACCTAAATACGCACATGTACTCACTTAATATTCACACTCTAATCTATACACGGTTTGGGTCCTCAAGTGCAGGACAATACTCCAGGCTTGCTTAGAGTTCGACATGTCTCCCCAACAAATCAAAATATGCCTTGTGCACGATAAGAAGACTAGCACTACCCCTTAGGGAGAGACCACATGAGAGGTTTTCAATTGCAGGTATTGAAGACTCCAACGAAAGTGTCATTCGCTCTTCATCAACGCCCAACTCTGAATTCTTATCCTTTATCATCCTGCAAGCTCGCAAAGAATCATCATGTGCTGAATCACCAACAAACCAACACTTGTGCTGGCCATCAGTGCAATCCCCAACAAAGAACAGCCCTACCACCAACTCCAACGCCCCTTCCACTAGCCACCTAGGCCACCAACGTGCCCCCAACGACCTTCCTCCACACCACCACCAACACTCCTCCACAGCAGCCACCAATGTCCCTGCCGCCCACGTCTTCGGTGCATGCTAAAGCCTGCTACCTACAACGATGAGTGCCATGGGACTGGCACTCGTCTAGGAGGGGGTAATGTTAACCGTTAGACAAACAAGGTGAAAAATCTGAAAAAGCTAAAGCAAAAGGAAAAGGCCAAGGCAAAAGTGAAACGGAAGACGAAGGCGCGCCAAGAAAAATATGGAAGCATAAGAAATGCAGAAAAGTCCTAAATAAAGAAAAAGGATGCACAAGAAAAGGGCAAATCAATACTTTTGTAAAAGAGAGCAAGCGCATCATGGTTTAATTTAAAGAGTGCCAGGCTCTCACCCGTGCAATTTGTAAATGTAAACGGGCGATGGAAAGGAAGCTAGGAAGATAGAAGGATAATGGGAAAAAGGGCCTAGGCTACGGCCGGCCATGTAAAAAAGGGGAAAAGGGGATGACCGCCCAAAAGGGATTAAGCTAGGAAGATAGAAGGATAATGGAAAAAATGGCCTAGGCTACGGCCAGCTGTGTAAAAAAGGGGAAAAGGGGATGACCGCCCAAAAGGGATTTAGGGTTTTGTATATAAAGTTGAAAGTGAATGAGAAGCTCATTCTTGTGTATGGCCAAACGTAGCTCTCCTCTTCTTCTTCTTCTTCTTCTTGCTTGCTTGAGATTGTGCTTGAGAGAGGGAGTGTGAGAGTATGAGGGAGTGAGTGTGTGAGGATGAGGGACCGTGGGATGGAGAAGCTCTCCATCTTCTCCTCTCTTCTTTTCTTCTCTTCTCTTCTCTTCTCTTGCTCACGGTGATGGAGCTTGGAGCGTGGAGCTTGAGGATAGAGCTTTCTTGAAGCTTGCACTTGGATCATGGAGCTACCGGAGTGCGCAGGAGAGGAAGTAACTCGAGCAGCATGGAGGTAAGCTCACTACACCAGTAGATATCGATGGCGCGTCAGCTATGTGAGAGGTAGCCATTAGTGCTCGGCTTGGAACGCTTGAAGCAATAAGCGGTCCGTGGGAAAGTGAATGAGAAGCTCATTCTTGTGTGTGGCCAAAAGTAGCTCTCCTCTTCTTCTTCTTGTTCTTCTTCTTGCTTGCTTGAGCTTCTGCTTGAGAGAGGGAGTGTGAGAGTGTGAGGGAGTGAGTGTGTGAGGGTGAGGGACCGTGGGATGAAGAAGCTCTCCATCTTCTCCTCTCTTCTTCTCTTCTCTTCTCTTCTCTTCTCTTGCTCGCAATGATGGAGCTTGGAGCGTGGAGCTTGAGGATGGAGCTTGCTTGAAGCTTGCACTTGGATCGTGGAGCTACTGGAGTGCGCGGGAGAGGAGGTAACTCGAATGGCATGGAGGTAAGCTCACTACACCCGTAGATATCGACGGCGCATCGGCTATGTGAGAGGTAGCCATTAGTGCTCGGCTTGGAACGCTTGAAGCAATAAGTGGTCCGTGTGTCTTGGCGATCCATCTAACTAGGCGGTCCATCATTAATATCTGCATGTGTTAAGCTTGTCACCTCAACACTCCCCCTCAAGCTAAATTGCATCTCTACAACTCCAAGTAAGCTTCGAAACTTTTGAAGCTTCTCTGTACCCAATGCCTTCATGAAGATGTCAGCTATCTGATCCTGTGTGCTGACATACACCAAGTCAATCTCACCTGCTAGTATCTTCTCTCTCACAAAGTGGTAGTGTACCTCAATATGTTTTGTCCTGGCATGGAACACAGGGTTCCTAGCCAACTGTATACCGCTCATGTTGTCACAATAAATGACAACTGGACCTTCCACCTGCACATCTAAATCAACCAATAACTTTTGTAGCCATACTATCTCACATGCTGCAACAGCAGCACCTCTATACTCAACCTTTGTACTCGACAAAGCAATTGTAGATTGTTTTTTGCTGCTCCAAGTAATTGCTACAGTACCAAGAGGGAACATGTATCCGCTGATAGATCTTCTATCAGACATACTACCAACCCAATCTGCATCTGTGTATCCAAACACCTGTACATCTGTACCTGCCTCATAGAAAAGTCCATAATGTAATGTGGACTTCACATATCTCAATATGCATCTGACGGCATCTAAATGTGGCTTTCTAGGTACTTGCATAAACTAACTCACAAGACCAACAGCGTAGCTCAAGTCTTGCCTTGTAATGGTCATGTAGATCAAACTCCCCACTATCCTCCTGAACATAGTAGGGTCTTCTATCTCATCCCCAACATCAGCACTCAACTTTACATTCTACTCCAACGGGATTGAAAGTGGTTTGCATGCTGTCATACCATACATGGACAACATATCCAAGCCATATCGCCTTTGAGACAACCATATACCATCACCATATCTGATCACCTCAATGCCAAGGAAGTAACTTAGCTCACCTAAATCCTTCATCTCAAACTTCTTCTTCAAAAAGTCCTTGACTTCAACAATCCCACTATCACTATCACCTGTAATAATCAAGCCATCCACATAGATGACTATGATGACCAACCCTGCATCTCCCTTTCTCACATAAAGTGAGTGATCAGCATCAAAAACATAAAAGCCAATATTGACAAGATACTCTCTGATCTTGTCAGACCATGCTCTAGGTGCTTGCTTGAGCCCATAGAGTGCCTTCTTCAACCTGCACACATACGTGGGATGCTCTAAATCATCATAACTTGCTGGTTGATCCATATACACTTCTTCCTGCAAATCACCACGCAAGAAGGCATTCTTCACATCCATTTGCTGCAACCTCCAACCTTTGGTTTGCCGCCAAAGCAATCACACATCTGACAGTTGCCATCCTAGCAACTAGGCTAAAGGTTTCTTCATAATCTATGCCATATGTCTAGACATAGCCTTTTGCAACCAGCCTAGCTTTGTACCTACTAATAGAACCATCTGCATTGTGCTTAATCTTATAAACCCACTTACATCCAATAGCTTTCTTGCCCTTCGACAATGATACTAGATCCCAAGTCTTATTGGCCTCTAATGCAGCCATCTCCTCATCCATTGCTGCATCGCAATGAGCGGGTAAGGCTATGGATTGGTATAGTACTTATGATGCTGGATACTTTACCACATATGGTGACCTTAAAACTACTTTCTTAAGTAGGTTTAGAAAGCATAAGACAACTACTGATGTGTTGAAAAGGTTGAAGCAGATCAAGCAGAAGAAAATGTTAGTGCAGGATTATGCACAGAAATTTAAAAATCTATTAAACAGGTTGAATCAGGAAGATAGACCTTCTATGGAGTTACAATACTCTTATTTTGTTAAGGGTTTGGACAAAGCTATTGCAGTAGCAATTGTTAATGTAGAAATTGGAAACAATAATAGTATAGATTGGCTGGTTGAAGCAGCCTAGCGGGTGGAAAAGAGACTTGGTAAGAGTAGATCCAAGAAGAAGAGTAAACACGACTCTTCAGACTCTGAATTTGATGGTTCTGATTCAGAGGATAGTAGTGAGGAGGGAGATACTTCATTAGGCTCTGAGTCGGAAACCGAATCAAGTGACTCAGATGATAATCTAAGTAAGCCGAGACAGAAGATATACAAAAAGAAATCCAGGAAAGATAAAACCTCTTCTAAGGATAGCAAGAAGGGGAAAGAGAAAGAGGAAAAAACGGCCTCGGAAAAAAGTTTGGAAAAGAACATTAAGAAGCAACTGTTGGAGATGGGAGTATTGACAACTTCCAGAAGTGTAAAGTCATGTACCATTTGTCAGAAAGTGGGCCATGAGGCTAGATAACGCTGGTATAATCCAGTTGTACGGAATGCAAGGCAGCAAAAAGCATCTCTAGCGGCACCAGTTAACCAAATTGCACCTGAATTGGCACAGCAAAGAGGATTTAGAGGCTTTGGTAGGAAGGGTCAGCCACCTAAGCAATGGGGTAATGACCAGCCAAGGCAGTGGAATAATGTTCAACAAAGGGAGCGAGGACCTTGCTATTACTGTGGCAGGCAGGGACACATGTCTGGACCTAACTGTGAGTTATGGGTACGCCATAGGACTGGAAGGGGAATGCAGACCGGGGAGCAGCAAGAAATGCAACCGGCAGGACTACCCCGTGGACAGCAACCACCGGCACCCGCAGCAGTAGTCCTAGTAGAGTTACCTGCAGAAGTCATGGAGAGTGAGGTAGTAAGTCATCAAAAGAACCAGCAAGTTCATGAAGCTTTACAGA
Source organism: Lygodium microphyllum (assembly GCF_053477565.2). Lineage (NCBI taxonomy): Eukaryota > Viridiplantae > Streptophyta > Polypodiopsida > Schizaeales > Lygodiaceae > Lygodium > Lygodium microphyllum. Next base: position 117,348,057 of record NC_141164.1, on the reverse strand, counting down.
AAGAAGTGCTATGTAAGGGTGTGTTAAATGTTACTAAGCATAGTTTAGAGCCGCAGGTGGGCTGTGACTATTCAAATTGCATAGTTGTGGAAGATTGTCCGGATGAGATAGCAATTTTGGCCATTATCAGAGCAAAAGCTAAGCAAAAGATTAATTGGGAAGATCAAGAAAAGGCTAGGGAAGTGGCTTCCAATGAAGTTATGAAGTTGTAGAAAAAACAGTCTTCAAAATAGCTTAAAGTTGTAGAATTGCCTTATGAAGTTCAAGACAGTTAGCTGCTTCATGAGGAAAATCAAAAGGATGTGCTTGTGTCAGGAATGCAGTTCAGTGAATAGTCACAAAGTTTGAAGCCTTATGAGGCATTGCATGGTTCTCATGAGTTGTTTGCTGCACTAACCAAATCTTCATTATAGTTGACTTTGGAACAAATCCTTGATTTAATTCCAGGGTTTAAAGGAAAGCTTTTAGCTAAGATTATGTCGAATCAGGATGAAGTGTTTAAGCATTATGCTATGGATCGAGAACAGACCTCAGATTGTCAAGTGGTGATTCCCACACAGATGGAGGTGGTAGACTATAAAATTTTGACTATTCAAGTTGACTATTTGGGTAGCAAGTTTGATGATGTTCTTCTAGATGGAGGTTCTGGAGTTAATATTTTGCTTGAAGAGATGTATTTGGCACATAAGTTGCAAGGACTTGTGGCAGCACCATTTCAGGTTAAAATTACAGATCAAAGAAGAATTCAGCCATTGGGAATATTAAAGAATCAGCTTATTCGGATAGCTAGGCTGAAGTTCAAGGTTAGTTTTGTTGTTCTTCGTATGGAAGGTTTAGGGGATTCATATAATATGCTATTGGGAAGACCGTGGATTAGACTAGCCAAGTTGAAGCAGGATTGGGGCTCAGATACAACGACTATTCATCATGGAAGTAAGGAGGTCAAGTTGTCCATAAGTAATCAGGTAATTTTGGAACCTAAGTACCGTCCGTTAGTTGCTCAGACAATTAATGTTGCACCTGAAATTGAGGATGATGAGGAGGAACTTTTTATGCAAGCTAACCCCACAGTTGTGCCAGTTTTTGAAGTGGATGTTCAGAAAATTTTGGCTCAGTATAGGGTATTTCCAGAGGTATTATCATCAAAAGTGGTTTTATCTTCACAGCAGAACAATTACCCCATGCATTAGCAGAGTAATTTGATGTAGCAAACTGTTTGCCCCATGAAGCAGGACAATGACTTCATGGAGCAGAGTAGTGATTTCATGTAGCAGAATAGTAATTTGGTGGTGGAAAGTAATGTTACTTCTGAGGGAAGCAAAAACACTGATTTGGGAACACTTAAAGACCAAAAGAAGCCTTCTTTGGATGTAGAGGAGGATTTAGACAAAGCGAGTCAGCAAGCTATTATAGATGCAGAGCTGAAATATGAGCATACCATGCACAAGTCAGCTAGAGTCTTTGAGGATGATGTCCAAGAAGTGTATTTGGAAGTTGAAATAGGCTCTAAGCCGATAAAGGTGAGTATTTTTGTTGAGGAAGACTTCAAACAACGATTAATTAAGTTGTGTAAGGACTTTCAGGATATTTTTGCTTGGGAATATACGGATATGAAGGGCTTTGATCCAAAGGTGTGTCAGCATAGAATTAATTTAAAGGCAGATGCAAAGCCGGTTATGCAGAAACGATATTGTATGAATCCTAATTATGCAAAACAGGTGAAGGAAGAGATTGACAAACTTCTTCGAGTGGGTTTTACCCACCCTGTTAATGAAGTGACTTGGTTGTCACCAATTGTGGTGGTGCCTAAAAAGAATGGAAAAATACGGGTTTGTGTAGATTATAGAAAGTTGAATGCAGCAACTATTACTGACCCATTCCCTCTTCCATTCACGGATTCTTTATTGGATGATGTGGCGGGCCATGAGATTTATAGTTTTTGGGATGGTTTCTCTGGCTACAATCAGATTCGCATGCATCCGAAAGATATGGATAAGACAGCTTTCATAACCGAATGGGGTGCCTTTGTGAGTACTATCATGAATTTTGGTTTGAAGAATGGACCCCCAGAATTTCAGGGTGCAGCTCATAAAACCTTTGATCCTTATCTTACATCTTTTATGAGGGTCTTCATAGATGATTTTTGTGTATTTGGTAAGAAAGTGGATCATTTGCAGCATCTTAGACTTTGTTTTGAAAGATGCCGTCAATTTGGCATGTCCTTAACCCTTTCAATCTGTTTTTGCTGCTAAAAGAGGAGTTTTGTTGGGGCATATCATTTTAGAAGAGGGTATGGCTATTGATTTAAGGAAGATTCAAGCAGTTCAGAAGGTTGTAGTACCTACAACAGTTTAAGAAGTGATGCGCTTTGTGGGGCAGGTCAAATGACACAGCAGGTATTTGAGGTATCTAGCTCATATTTGTGCTCCACTAACATTGCTAACCAAGAAAGGGGTTCAGTTTGTGTGGAGGCATGACCAAGATAAAGCTTTTGCTATATTGAAAAAGATGCTGGTTGTAGCACTAATTTTGCAACTGCCACAATGGGATATTCCATTTCATGTATTTGTGGATGCATCTGATATTGCACTAGGTGCAGTCTTGATGCAGGAAAGGGTTGTTGGTTGGTTCAGACCTATCTATTATGCAAGCAGACGGCTTACAACAGCTGAGAAGAATTATACTGTTACTGAACGGGAAGCTTTGGGGATGATCTTTGCATTGCAAAAATTTAGACATTACTTGTTGGGGAACCAAGTTATTTTTCATGTGGATCATCAGGCTTTGTTGTATCTTATTAACAAGCCGCAGCTTACAGGAAGATTGGCAAGGTGGATGTTATTATTGCAAGAGTTTGATTACAAAATAATACATACACCAGGTAAAGAGCATGTAGTGGCTGATTTTCTGAGTAGAATTGAGTCAGTGGACCTTGTATTAGGGGTGATTGATCAATTGCCTGATGGAGAATTATTCAATGTTCAAGTAAGTCAATTCAATTCCTTCTATGATCAAATGTTACAGTTTTTGCATCATGGAGTGATGCCTGTAGATTTGTCTAGAGACCACCGTAGAAGATTGGCATTACAAAGCAGGAGTTATCAAGTTATTTTGGGAGTTCTTTACAGGAGAGGCATTGATAATGTGCTAAGAAGGTGTGTAACTGTTCAAGAGCAGCCTGCAGTTCTCCATGAAGCACATGCAGGAATCACTAGAGGGCATTTCTCTGGTCAGATTATAGCTAGAAAGGTTCTTCAAGTGGGATTATGGTGGCCAACTGTACTCAAAGATGCTCATCAATATGCTAAAGAATGCATTACTTGTATGAAGGAGGGTCAACCTCAATCTCGGATCGAATGCAAGAACATCCAGTTTTACCTTTGGAACCATTTCAAAAGTGGGGTATTGATTTTGTGGGCCCCATCAAGCTAGCTTCTCATCAGAGTAAGAATCAGTATATTTTGGTTTGTACCGATTATTGTACTAAGTGGGTTGAAGCCAAAGCATTATGGGATAATAAAGCAGCAAGTGTAGCTCAGTTTTTGTACTCTAATATCATGACCCGTTTTGGATGCCCCATAGAGTTGGTAAGTGATCGGGGTAAACATTTTCTGAATGAAGTAATCAAAGAGCTTACTGCTAAGCATATGATCCTTCATAAGAAGTCTACACCCTATCACCCTCAGGCAAATGGACAAGCTGAAAGTTCAAATAAGATTTTACTCCGAATTCTTAAGAAAATTGTTGCTGATAACCGTAAGGATTGGGATACAAAGTTAGATTCGGTATTATGGTCCTTTCGTATAGCATATAAGGTGTCAACAGGCTTGACTCCTTTTAAGTTGGTTTATGGACTTGAGGCAGTTGTCCGCATGGAGTTCTTGGTGCCTAGTTTGAGGATAGCGGTTGCTTATAGGTTGTGTCCTAAAGAAACACTTCATGATAGGCTGCAGAAATTGTTGCAATTAGAGGAAGATCCGATTATAGCTCAGTACCTTCAAGGGGTAGTGCAGTCAAGAAGACATGCATGGATTAATAGGCATATTAAAAAGAAGATAATCAAAGAAGGGGATTTGGTTATGGTGTATAATTCGCGGTTTGGGAAGCATCCAAGGAAGTTAAAGTTAAGGTACACCGGTCCCTATGAAGTTTTGAAAGATGTTGGTCAAGGCACTTTTGTGTTGACTACTTTACAGGGTGAAATTATTAAGCCTGCAGTGAATGGATTTAGATTAAGAAGGTTAGTTCAACCGGATTATGATAAGGTACTCTATGAAGTTGAACAGGAACCTACAGTTGCACTAAATTTGGTTCAAATTCTAGCATTGTTGCCTCATGGAGTAACCAGTGGCATTTTACCTCATGGAGCACTTTATGATTCTATGAGTCTCATTATTGTTTTTAGGGTTTCTTGGCTTGATTTTTGGCAAAAAGAACCACTCTTTTATTGTGAGCTATTAGCAGATAATTTTATCTTGTATATTACTTGTGGTGTACGTGAAGAAGTTATGCAGACTTCAGTAGTGCTCTATCAAGTGCAAGCTATTTGGCAATTGTTCTATCTCATTTTAAAGGTTCAATGGTGCTACATGAAGTGGTGGCAATATATGACATTCAAAGTTGGCTCTTGGAATTTACTTTGTGAGGATTATCTTTTCAAAGTTTTTTGTCTTGCAATCATGATTGGGCAAAGTGGTATCATGGCCATGGAAGATTGTGCTTTGAAAAGATATTTACCTTTCAACTTGGGATGTTTACGTGATGGTTTAGAAGATCAACTGTCTTTAACTCTAGTTCTGTTGGCATTTTCATTGTGTGAACTTATAAAGTTCCAGTTGCATGAGGTGGGTTTGAAGCGACAAGATTCTCATGTTCAACTTACAGGGAGTACAAGAGGCAATTAGTATGTTACCATATCTCTTTTTTCAAGGAGTTTAACTCATAGTCAGGTAAGGCAAGTGGAAAAAGGGCAAACTATGGCTAAGAAGAGTCGTGTGGTGTCGCCTGCGCCAATTCAGTAGCGTCTCCTTGCTATTTCACGTCATCAATATTCATCATTTTCTCCATCTCTCTTCATTCCTAATCCGCAGCAGGTCGTTAGTGATGCAGCTATGGTGAAGACAAGGCAAAGGAAGAATTCGAAACTCCCTGTCAAGAGGGCACGATAGCCGAGAGCAGTCCAAGAGCATGATGAAGACTCTAGTGATAGCCCACCTGACGCAACGCCATCAAAAGCCAAGGAATTCACACCAAAAACGTCTTCTATTATGTCAAGTGAAGATAAGGGTGAGTTGGCTACTCCTACGCTTGATTGCTCTATACTCATGGATACCAAAGAACCCAATACCAGGGGTTGGTTAAGGCAAATTGGGTTGCTTGATTTCGCGGAGCTACCATGGGATGCTTGGGAAAATAATACACATGCTCAGCAGCAGTTACTTATGATTAGAGAAAGTGGCAAAGTTGGTGGAAAATTGGAGCTTACTCCTGCTCTACTAGCACATGTTTTCTCTCTTGAGCTTAATGATCGGCCAAAGCATTTGGTGCATAGATGAAGCTATGCAGCAAGAGTTTGGGCTTCCTACAAGTGTTAGAAATCAGTATGTGTTAAGGCATGCAGATGCAAAGAGGAGGTTTTTCATCAAATGGTTCATGCAGCGGTTCTTATTCCTCATAAAGGCTGATGTAATAACAAAGGACACCTTTGGTATTTTATGGTATGCAGAAAATGTTGGGATTCCAAATTGGTCAGGAACTTTGTATGACAAATTGATGTAGGAAGTTCATGTGCCAACAATTCGCAAGCAGCAACATAAAAGTAGACTTGGACCTATGTTGGCTGGTTTATATGATCATCTGCAAGTTGTATGTCCAACATTGCATCCATCTCTTTGGGAATCTCTGAGTATGGATAAGGATACTGCATTTAAAAGGCAGAAATTAGTGGATGGTTGACTGCTATGATAAAGATTTGTCTCATGATCATGCATTGGGTAATCTTGAGAATATCAAGTCAAAGGAGTTTGTGGATCCTTTGTTTATGACTTTTTCATCTCATGAAGCTTCACATGCTAGTACTTTAGAATGTAGTGTGCCTTTAGATATATCAGCATGGTTAAATGATGATGTTAAGAATGACAATGTTCATGAGGATGTGCTCATTACAGGGGTTAAGAAGAAGGTTAGATTCTCCAAGTTGAAGATGGAGACTATGCCTATACCAAAGCATAGTGATGCTATGCAGCATCATATGGGTTTGTCTTATGACAGGGAAGTGGTTCATGATGGATATGTTCCTCAAAGTCTTGGTGAAGCTTGCTCTTTGGTTGCAAAGTTACATCGGTTCATGAAGGATATGCATGCTAATGGTGCCGTTAAGTTAAATGTGGTGCAATCTTTGTAGGAGCAGTTAGAGTTCATGAAAACTAAAAGAGATTCTATGCATGTTGAAATGGAAAAAATGAAGGAATTACATGAGAATGAGGTTGGTGCTTTGAAAAGGCACATTGATGAGTATGCCGATATGTTGGTTAAATGTAAATTGTCTTCTGTTGAATTTAATGAATGGACATCTAATATGCATGATAAGTTTGGTGGTGAATTGGATTTGTTGGCTAAAGAAAATGCTAAGTTGAAGGCTGAAAGAGTATTATTGGATGCCCGTTTACAACCTCTTCTTAAAGTGGAACAGCAAATCTTGAGAGATATGGAGGTTGATCTTGATGGCTCTATTTTTATGCAGCAAGATTTGACATCAATGAGAGCTACATTGACTTCCTTTATGCATGATCAGTGGGTTGGTATAGCTGCTAGGATGTCTCAGGTTATTTCTCGGCCATATGCAATTTTGCAGCAGACATTTGTGTCTGAAAACATGGAGACATTGATTCATGAGAAAGATATGTTAAAGGAAAAGTTGGATGTTATGCAGGTTGACTATCATAGGATGATGGATGTAGTGTCTGGGTTGCAGAATGTTAAGCAAATTCAGGGTTCTGAAAATCCGTCCGTGGATGCAGTAGATGCCAAGATTGTGGGAGAGAAGGAAGGAGTCTCACTTGAAGCTTTCTTGCTTGCACAATGGGGGAATACACACAAGGGTGGAGGTTGAAAACAATTTTCCTCTTCTTAGTTGTGTAAGCCAAAAGAACTCTAGTACAAAGAAATAGAAGAACCCTATATATGGGTCTCAAACCAAACTCAACCAACTAAGGTGGCATACTAACTGAGCCACGAACTAGAGTAGATAAGGATAGCTATCATGTAGCTATTATTCATGGGCGGTGTACCAACCGCATCTGCAACTAACACGTCGGTGACATAAATGCACAACCGTCACCCTGGCATATCACGAGTGGAGCTCGATATCTCAACACTCCCCCTCGAGCTCAATCCCAATTCCTGCACACCAAGCAGGTCTCTGAACTCGCGCAGCTTCTCTACGCCCAATGCCTTCGTGAATATGTCAGCTACCTGATCCTCTGTGCTGACATAAACTAGATCAATAAGACCTAGTAAAACCCTCTCTCACACATAGTGATAATGCACCTCAATGTGCTTTGTTCTAGCATGATAGACTGGGTTATTTGCCAAGTATATACTACTCATGTTGTCACAATAAATGACAACTGGCCCATCTGTAGACTGATGCATATCATAAAGTAGCTTATGCAACCAAGCTACCTCACATGCAGCCATTGCTGCACCCCTGTACTCAGCCTCTGTGCTCGACAAGGCAACTGTAGGCTGTTTCTTGCTGCTCCAAGTGACTGCAGCACTCCCAAAAGAGAACACATATCCACTGGTAGATCGTCTATCAGAAATGCTACCAGCCCAATCAGCATCAGTGTATCCATGCAGCTGTATCTGAACCCCAGTCTCATAAAATAGTCCATACTACAATGTGGACTTCACATACCTGAGTATGTGTCTAGCCGCATCCAAATGCGGTTTCCTTGGAGCCTGCATAAACTGACTTACCAAACTAACAACATAGCTCAAATCTCGCCTGGTAATAGTCATATAAATCAAACTGCCTACTATGCGTCTGTACTAGTAGGGTCTTCTAGAAGCTCACCTGTATCTGTGCTCAGCTTCACATTCTGCTCCAAAGGAACTGAAATAGGCTTATAGCCTGTCATCCCATATTTGGACAGCATGTCCAATCCATACTGCCTCTACAAGAGCTGTATCCCACTTGGTGATTTAATCACCTCAATGCCCAAGAAATAACGCAGCTCTCCCAAATCCTTCATCTCAAACTTCTGCTTCAATAGCACTTTCACATGAAGGATATCTTCATCACTATTACATGTCATAATCAAATCATCAACATAAATGACAAGTAGCATAATATATTTCTCTGTTTTTCTCACATAAAGTGAGAAATCTGCCTTGGAAATCTGAAAGCCAATAGTGACAAGATACTATCCTATCTTGTCAAACCATGCTCTAGGTGCTTGCTTCAAGCCATATAAGGCTTTCTTCAACCTGCAAACAAACTCAGGATGAACAGCATACACATAACCTGGTGGCTGCTCCATATAGACCTCTTCTTGCAAATCACCATGCAAGAAGGCATTCTTTACATCCATCTGATGTAAAGACCATCCCTTTGATGCAGCCATAGCAATGACTGCTCTTACGGTTGCCATCCTTGCAACCGGACTGAATGTTTCTTCATAGTCAATGCCATATGTTTGTGCATACCCCTTGACTACTAATCTTGCCTTGTATCTGTTCACAGAACCATCTGCATTGTGCTTCACCTTATAAACCCACTTACAGCCAATTGCATTCTTACCTTTAGGCAAAGGTACTAATTCCCATGTAGCATTTGCTTCCAAGGCATCCATTTCTTCATCCATGGCTTTCTCCCATTTTTCTTTTGCCATGGCTTGCTCAAAAGAAGTGGGTTCTGGTTCCTGTATCACTTTGACCATATATGCATAGTGAATGGCTGTAAATCCATCATATTTCAGCCTATCCACAGGATACCTAGCTCTCGTAGACCTGCGCAAAGTAGGTTCACTCCCAGGTGCTCTCAAAACATCCCTGGTCTTCCTTACTCCAAGTGTAACAATAGAAGGAATACCCAACTCATCATCAATGCTCTGTTCTGAGCCACTGGATTCACCATCCACATAAGAGTGACCTGCATTCACATCAAACATGGGCTGATCAACCTTCTCTTTTCCTTTTCGTGATACCTGCATACCACTATCTGCATTACTTTGAGAAGATTCTCCTGATCTCAATCTGCCTGTCCATGGCGAAGAATGTGAACCACTGCTAGAGGACGCTCCAGGTCCACTAATATTTTGTGACTGCTGCTGTGAATTCTGTGCAGCATTACCATTTTGTGCATCTACATCATCAATCACATTTACTGGTTTATACCAGCTACTCATCTCATCAAAATCAACATCTCTGCTCACTGTAAACTTACGAGTAGAAGGGTTATAGCATCTATACCCTTTTTGCTGCAGAGAGTAACCAATAAAGATGCACTTCTCAGCTTTTGGATCCAACTTGGATCTCAACTCATCTAGCACATGTACATAGGCAATGCAACCAAAAATTTTCAAATGAGAAATATCTGGTTTCCTACCAGTATACCTCTCCTCTGGAGTCATTCCATGTATTGCTGCAGTGTGAGTCCTGTTCATTATGTAGACTGCTGTAGCAACTGCTTCAGCCCAATAAAAATCTAGCAAGTCTTTTTCATTGAGCATGGCACGAGATACCTCTCCAATATGCCTATTTTTCCTTTCTGCAATTCCATTTTGTTGTGGGGTATGACTGCATGAATATTGCTGCTTTATGCCATGCTCTTGCAAGAACCTTGCAAACTCATTTGAGAGGTACTCTCCCCCTCCATCTGACCTTAGGCATTTTATCTGCAGGCCTGTTTCTTTTTCAACCATAGCTTTAAGAGTTTTGAAATGCCGAAAAACTTCACTTTTCTTTTTCATAAAATACACCCAAACTTTTCTTCTATAGTCATCAATAAAAGTGACAAAATAATGACAGCCTCCAAGAGATGTAGCTTTAGTAGTCCACACATCAGAGTGGATTAATTCCAATGGCTTCTCACTCTCTTGAACATGTCTAGGAAATGGTTTCCTTGCCTGTTTTCCAAACTGAGAGGCTTCACATACCTTATGCATTTTTGCAACCTTGAATTTAGGCAAACCTGTAACAATATTTTGGGCCTGCATTGATTTAAGTCATTGTACATTAACATGACTAATGCGTTTATGCCAGATATCAATATCTGCAACTACACCAGTCCCATGTGCAAACATTGCTGCACTCAATTCAGACATGTCTGCATCCAACATAAACATTCTGCCCTTCTTCTTTCCTTTTGCTATCAAGTGACCTTTATTTTTCATATCCTCAACAAAGCATCCATGAGAATTAAATTTGACCTGCAAGCCCTGCTCAACCATTTGACCAACAGAAACCAGATTCTTGGTGATATTCGGGACATGAAATACATCGGATAGGTATTTCTTTTTCCCATCCTGCATAGACAAAGGAATTTTTCCAATCTGCACAATAGGATGTGCAGTATCATCACCAGTCTCCACAAATCCTGGTTTTTCCATTTTTCTTGCATCCTCCAGCATTTGAGTAGAAGACAGCTTCTTTTGAAGTTCCTCCTGAAGAAGATGCACCACCGTTTCTCTGCTCCTCAGAAATTATGTATTTGCGTATTTGTGCTATACATTTTTGACAAAGTATCCCATGCCTCCTTTGGCGTACTTGCATCTTGAATATGCACAATCATAGAGTCTGAAATACTGATAGACAACCAATACATAACTTTCCTGGCTCTCTCATGCCATGTTTTGAATGCCTGCGTTTGCTGTTGATTGGGAACATCAGGAAGAACTGGTTCTTCTTCATTTCCTGCAACAAATTCCCAATATCCTTTTTCCATAAGGAAATTTGTCATTCTAAACTTCCATGCTTGGAAGTTGTTCTTGTCAAGCTTTTCAGTGACAATCTATGAAAGAGAATCAGACGCCATTACAGAACACTGCAAAAAATTCTGTCACTGCAAAGAACACAGCTTCAGCCTCACAAGGGCAAATCTGCAAAACTGACGAAAGTGGTATTTGACCACACAGTCACTTCCTAGTGATGATTTTGCATCAACAGGCAACAGGGATGATTCTGTAACTCCCAATGTCTCTGCGCACAGGCATACAATGCAATTTCTATAGTAACTTTTCACCGACCTGTAGAACAGTGGTTGCACAGCATAAAACTGGGCCTTTTTCTGAGTGCGTGCAGAAAACTTTCGCCTCCAAAACAGGCCCCGAAATGGCCTCAAATAAAAAAAACAAGGTCGCCAAGGGCTTAAGCCCTTATCCCGCAGCATATACTGCCCTCTTGCTTCACTGCGAAGGGCGTCTCAACCTGAGACAATGCACTCCTGCACTTTGCGGCTGTGCTACCTGCAGAGATCTGCTCCCAAAACAGAAAATGAAAGCAACACTGCTCCTCTTACCAGAACATCGCGAGCTTGGCTTGCTTCCTTGAGCTCCTTACCACGAACAAGGCTCTGATACCATGTCAAGATTGTGGGAGAGAAGGAAGGAGTCTCACTTGAAGCTTTCTTGCTTGCACAATGGGGGAATACACACAAGGGTGGAGGCTGAAAACAGTTTTCCTCTTCTTAGTTGTGTAAGCCAAAAGAACTCTAGTACAAAGAAATAGAAGAACCCTATATATGGGTCTCAAACCAAACTCAACTAACTAAGGTGGCATACTAACTGAGCCACGAACTAGAGTAGATAAGGATAGCTATCATATAGCTATTATTCATGGGCGGTGTACCAACCGCATCTGCAACTAACACATCGATGACATAAATGCACAACCGTCACCCTGGCATATCAGGAGTGGAGCTCGATATCTGAACAATAGATATGGTCAAAGCTGATATTAATAATGTTTTGCAGGATATAAATCAGCAGGTTAAGATTCAAGATCATATGGCTGATACAATTCATGATATTGCATCTTTTGGATTTCAGGAGCATCATGTCCAGGAGCAATCTGTTACGGATTGCAATGATGCTCATGAGCCTCATAGTTCATAAGTTCTTTTGGTGTAGAACTGTCAGATCTGATTCTCTTTTTGTTCATCATACCTACATCATACTTGATATGTATGCCTCTAGGATTATGCCTTTATGTTTTGTTTTGACTGTCTCTTGAGGGGCTTATGCAACTGCAGCAGAGGGCTATAAGTATCCTACTGGAGAGGCCCTACTTATGGTTCCTCTCTGTGGCTTACTTCACGGTGAAAGGCTGTGGGTAAGGCATAATCTTTTTCACTAGATATGTCGGGTTTTGGATAAGGCATTTTGACTTCATGGATCATTCAAGGGTTCGAGTCATGGCTGTGCCAGCCATCCATCGGGCTATGCCAGGTGTTAGCCATTGGCTTGACACTACATTTACCCTTAGAATGGTGTATTACCTTAGCTATTACTATTTCCTATGTGAAGCAGCCTTTATATGTCTTATGAAGATCACTGCCTCATGAAGTGCAGTTTTGGGGCAGTTGCAAAAACGTGACCTGATGAGGCATTTTGCGTGTTCTTCTTGTCTATCTGATCACTTATGATGATTACCCCTGATGTATGATGCTTCTATCTAATTATGAAGAGGTTCTGGCAGTTGGCGCCATCATGGCGGGAGTCTTGATCTCGTTTGTAGCATGTCTTGTGTTATTCATTCTCTGTTTTCTGATTAGTAGTGCTGAATATAGTGTATCTATGCTTTCATATGGTTAGTTCTGAGTTTCTATGATTTTTGGGTGTGAGATTAGGTATTTGATTCATGAAGTATTCTCTGTTCTTTTATGTATTCTGCATAGAAAGGGTAGCAACAGACACACCATCTTAACAACCCATCTAACCCATAAAGTTGTCTTGCAATCATCTGGTATGGCCAAATCTTTAAGATGAGCCATCTCAATCTAAGATTTTTAATGGGGCGATCAAGGATCCTGCTCTTCAAAATTTGCACTATATCATCTGTCTACTATGGCATGAGGTCCACTTTGTAAAGCCCTTTTCACTAGATACTTTGAAAAGTTGAGCATTAGGCAAATCATCCATGATGCCTTTTCTACCACGCTCTCCTGTGGTTATGTGGGACATGTGATCTTCCATGTAATTATGTTCCCTCTTTTGCACAACCACTAAAAAATATCAACCATATGGAAAAGTGTCTGGTTGCACAAGGCTTGTTAACCAGATAAAGCAATGCTTGATGATCAACAAAGAAGGTGAATGGTGTAGCCAAAAGGTAATGTCTAAACTTTTCAATAGTGAGCACCATTGCCCACCCTTCCCACTCTATTGTTGAGTAATTCATCTCCACATCAGTGAGTTGCCTACTTGCCAAACTCACTGGGAAATCCATGTTATGTTCACTAGGTTGGTACATCACTACTCCCACTACAAATTTTGATGCATTAATATGCACATGAAAGGTAATGGTCCAATCTGGTGCTTGTAGGATAGGTGATGATGTCAGAGCCTCTTTAAGCCATTCACAGACTTATTGGCACTCCTTTATCCATATAAATACAATCAGTAGTTTGTATCATGGTCTAGCAATTTTAGGGTGTAGCTCAACATGAACTGTTGATAGTATCTAGTATGGCCAAGGAGACATCGAACTCCCTTGTAGTTGGTCAGAGGTGGAAGATCAACAATCACCTTCACTTTTGAGAAGTTCATGGCAATTCCATTCATCAACACAATGTGCCCTCAGATAGAACCGTGTTTTACCCAAAACTAGTACTCCAAAGGGTTCCGTACTACCTATACCATTCAAAGACTATGCATAGTTTTTGTAGGTGTTCTGCCCAATTGGTGTGAACACACATGTCATCAACAAATTCTTCTAACCACTTCGTGAGCATGTCTTTGAAGATTGCACACATGAGGCGTTGGAAGGTGGTTGGGGTATTAGTTAGGCCAAATGGCATGACTATGTAAGCAAACACCCCATATTTGGTGGCAAATGCTATTTTGTACATTTTTTATGCAGTGTGCCCTAGCAGAAATATGGTTTTTTGAAATGAACTTCGTGCCCAGCCATTCATGATTTGAAAAAATATGCAATGTTTGTTGAGATGACAAGCTCAATACATGCGAACATTAATGATGGACCGCGTGGTTAGATGGATCCACATATCTACACTTACCACGTCGGTGGTCATTATGACTCTCACATGGCCACTGACTCATTACTTATTATATTCAAGTTGTTACACCTATTTACAGCTGGCATAGTTATAGCACCAGTCGACTAGTGTAGTCGGTTATGCATTGTTTGACTTAGTAGGCCACTTTCATTTATGTTGTATCTTATCTATACTTTATGTACATTGTAAAGTGTGTGGAAGAAGAAGAAGAAACCAGCAAGAAAACGTTTTGGCCTCCATCTCTCTTCTTGTCTCTTGAGTAAGCTTCTCCTTGTGCATTCTGTGTGTGTTCGGCGTAGCATCTTGAGCAAGTCTCCCCACCACGCAATTCTTGACATAGTATTAGAGCCGTGCCATTGAGAGAGGCTGATTTCGAAGGCTGAAGTGAAGGAGAAGAAGCAAGGTTTGAGCAAGCAAGCCACGGGTAAGGAGCTCTCCCATCCTTCCACTCTGTCTTGGATAGTGCCTGTGGAGGCACCGGAAGTAGGGTCGAGCAAAAAATCTTAGATTGCTGTGAGATTTGGTGTGCGAGCAAAGCACTATATATTCTGCAAATTAGCCCTTTAGGGCTTGCCTGCAGTTATTTTGGGCATCTGAGGCTGTTTCAGGCCCCGTTTTAGAGCCGCAAGGTTGCGGACAACAGTTTCAGGGTATGCTGTGATTTCGGCTGTATTGACCGAAAGTGGGTGCATAGGTTACAGATTGCGAATCTGTAATTTTTGAGGTGTTTGCAGGAAGCAAACATAAGGTTTATTTGTAAACAGGTTGCAGATTACATGTATTGTTGAGCAATCAGTGAAAAATGTTGCTTAGTGTATTACTGTGCACGTGTTGTGGAAGATTGCAGAAGACTAGCTTGCTGTGCTATATCCTTGTTTGTGATAATGACAGAGAACAGTGGAAATCCCATTATTGAGAAGCTCGACAAGAACAACTACCTTTCATGGAAGTTTCATGTGACGAATTTCCTCATTGGAAAGGACCTTTATGCGTTTGTCTCAGGTGAAGAAAAGGAGCCAGAGCTAGGTATTCCGCCGACTGCAGATGAGTTAAAAGCATGGAAAGAGTGGAACGCGAAAGATAAAAAGGTGATGTACTGGCTATTTGCAGTAATTGATAATACTGTGCTAGGACATATCAGGAATGCAGAAACTTCACATGTAGCTTGGACGATTTTTGAGAGTATGTTTTCAGTAAACACAAAGGTACGAAAGATTCAACTCAAGCAAGAGTTGAATGCCTTGAAGAAAGGGAAAATATCTCTCAATGAGTATGTGTTGAAGATGAGGAGCATTACAGATGCTTTAGCAGCGATTGATGCAATGCCGGATGATGATGATTTAGTTTCATCCACTTTGAGTGGCCTTAACAATGAGAAAGCATGGAAATCATTTGTTACTTTAGTATATGTACAGAAGCCATTTCCAAATTTTGATGAGCTGATCTCTCTCATGATTACCGAAGAGATCAATATGCAGGGTGATTCGTCTGAAAGAAATGGTGAACATGCCCAAGCATTTTACTCAAGTTCAGGAAGGGGACGTGGTAGATCCTCTTCAAGAGGCCGTGGTATAGGACATGGTAGTGACAACCAGCAAAATAGATTGAATTAGCAATTTGGCGATATGCAAGTTTCAGGAGGTCGTGGTAACTTTAGAGGCAAGGGGAGCTTTAGAGGAAGAGGTGGATGGCAAAACAGAGATTCTAACAACTCTGGTATTGTGTATCACTACTGTGGCAAAACAAGTCATATTGTAGCCCAATGTTATGCTAAGAAAAATGATATTCACAGTGGTAAGTTGCAGCAAGGAAACTATGCATCGTCTTACAACAGAATGAAGACAAAAATGAACGTTTGTTTGTTATGCAGTATATACTAAATGCTGTTACAGGAAAGGGAACACATGATGATGTTTGATATATTGATTCAAGTGCATCCAATCATATGACCAGCCATGCAGAATGGTTTGGAGAGATGCAGGATTTGCAAAATACAGGTTATGTGCAGACGGGTGATGATTCATGCCACCCAATTTTACACATTGGAAAATTTTCCTTGTCCTTGCATGATGGTAAGACAAAGAGTCTTTCAGATGTATTACATGTGCCATCTATTACAAAGAACTTGGTGTTAGTCGGTCAAATGGTAGAGCAAGGGCTGTAATGTAAGTCAGATTTAATGCAAAGGGCTGCTTTGTAGAAGACTTCAATGACAAGTGTAGGTTGGTTGCAAAGGGAAGTAGAGTTGGATGTATGTTTACTCTGGATGCTGAAATTCCTACTATGAATGCTGCTATGTATGCTAAAGGAAAAGATGTTGTTACAGATATTGAAATTTGGCACAAACGCATTGGACATGCAAATGTACAAAGGTTGAAATTAATGTAGTCCAAAGGGTTATAGGTTTGTCTACATTTAGAATTGCAGAATTTCATAAGGTATGCGAAGCATGTCAATTTGGTAAGCAGGCAAGACAACCCTTTTCACATGGCAGAGATGTAAGCAAAAATATCCTTGATGTTGTACATACATATATTTGGGGGCCTACACAAAATGTATCTCTTGGAGGCAGTTCATACTTTGTCACATTCATTGATGATTGCTCTAGAAAGCCGTGAGTATATTTTATGAAGGAAAAGAGTGAAGCGTTTGAGCACTTTAGAACTTTCAAGGCTGCAGTTGAAAGAGAAACATACTTGAAAGTAAAGTGCTTGAGGTCAGATGGAGGGGGAGAGTACCTCTCGAATGAGTTCAGTGATTTTCTGAGGTCTCATGGGATAAAGAGACAGTTCACATGCAGGTATACCCCATAACAAAATGGGGTTGCAGAAAGGAAAAACATGCATATTGCAGAAGTTGCACGTGCCTTGATGGCTGAAAAGAATATGCCTAAGCATTTTTTGTTTGAGGCTATTCATACTGCTGTTTATATTATGAACAGAACTCCCACAGCTGCAGTTCATGGTATGACTCCTGAAGAATGCTTTACTGGCAAGAAGCCTGATGTATCTCACTTGAAGGTATTTGGATGTGTTGTATACGTTTATGTGCCAGATAAGCTACGGAAGAAGCTTGATCCAAAGGCATAAAAATGTGTTTTTCTTGGATACTCTTTAGAGTAGAAAGGGTATTGTTGTTATAACCCTGTCACATGTAAGTTCAAAGTGAGCAGGGATGTCATCTTTGATGAAATGAGCAGTTGGTATGCATCTAGTGGTGATGCATTGGATGATGATGATGATCATGACACTCATGTGCAGGCTAAAAAGCAAGAATCACGGACTCTTAGTGGACCAGAGACATCATCTGGTAGCCGCAAACTGCTATAATTTGACTTGATCCCCAAACATATTGTTGAAGCCACTGGCCACCCACCTTGTCTCAAACTGAGCGACATGACAATCCGGGTCTTCCTTCTTCTTCCTTGAGAATTTAGATGCCCTAACCTTAGGGTTAAGTGGTGGATTGGGATTCATAGTTTGGAACTTCTTCTTCTTTA
The DNA here is from genome assembly GCF_053477565.2 of Lygodium microphyllum. Taxonomy (NCBI): domain Eukaryota; kingdom Viridiplantae; phylum Streptophyta; class Polypodiopsida; order Schizaeales; family Lygodiaceae; genus Lygodium; species Lygodium microphyllum. The sequence goes on along the minus strand of NC_141164.1, from coordinate 117,330,319 downwards.
ATGGGGGCAAGGGATCAAAAGTTAAAGACTTCCTAGCAGTACCCACTTGTCTCCTCAATAGGACTGCACTTCCTAACACCAAATGCTGTAATCACTGTGCTGCACGATCCGGAGGAGTTGAAAGATCTTGCAAGTTAGGTACTCCTTTTGCTTCATCAGGAGAGCTTGAGGGAGATTCGGTGGACAACATAGGGGAATGATACACAGTAGCGGTACCAGTAGAGGTACCAACATCCTGGAACTCCTCTCCAAAAGATGGAAACTCCTCCTCATCCAGGGTGTCAATTCCTCCTGCTTCTCAGCTATCATTTTGCAATAACTCCCTCTGTTGTCTTGCCAATAACTCCCGTAATTCTCTGGATTTGCTTCGGGTTAGAATAACATTTGATCGGTATGGGTAATTCTCTGACATATATGTAGAAATGCAAAGTTAAACCTTTAATCTACATCATGCTACTTGAAGCAATATACCACTACCCCAAGAAGCAACTAGATTTTCAGATATATATCATCAAAGAAAAGTATTTCGACTATGGTTCAGCATCCAGAAATAGAAAACCACATAAAAAGAGTTGAATTGTCTTGATTCTGGTTCTTCTTCTTCAGGCAGAAAACTTCTGCTTCACGCAGAAAACTGTTGCTTCATGCAGCAACTTCGAACATCTGGGCTTAACCTTCATCATTTTGAAAAATGTTTTAACACAAAGGTTCCAAGAAGGCAATGGCAGGATTGCCAAAGTGTTGCTGCCCTTTCTATGCAGAACACATAAAAGAACATAGAATAATTCATGAAGCAAATACCTAATCTCACACCCAAAAATCATAGAAGCTCAGAATTAACCATATGAAAGCATAGATACACTATATTCAGCACTACTAATCAGAAAATAAAGAATGAATCACACAAGACATGCTACAAACGAGATCAAGACTCTAGCCATGATAGCGCCAACTACCAAATCCTCTTCATAATTAGGTAGAAGCATCATACATCAAGCGTAATCATCATAAGTGATCAAATAGACAAGAAGAATACACAAAATGTCTCATCAGGTCACATTTTTGCAACTGCCCCAAAACTGCACTTCATGAGGCAGTGAACTTCATAAGACATATAAAGGCTGCTTCACATAGGAAATAGTAATAACTAAGTAATTCTAAGGGTAAATGTAGTGTCAAGCCAACGGCTAACAGTGTCTATGAGAATGAAATGCATGATGTGGTCACACTGAAGCACATGGTGGAATTGTAGGACACTTCAATGAGGACAACACTACACGAAAGGTATTGCACTCACAATTGTGGTTGCCCATATTGTTTTGTGATGCTGTTAAGTTTGTTAAACACTATAATGAGTGCCAACATACTAAAGTTTCCATATGTAAGGACAAGATGGAGTTGATGCCAGTGATAGCATGCCAACCATTTGAAAAGTGGGGTCTTGACTTCATTGGACCTGCTGATCCTGCTACTCAATACTCACAAGCAAAATACATCACAATATCCACATACTACCTCATGAAGCGGGTAGAGGCTAGGGCAATAAGGAAAAATTATACAAGAACCATTACCAAGTTCCTTTGCAAGCAAGTCATCTTTGCTACCCCATTGGGCTGATTAGTGCCCAAGGCATGCATTTCATCAATGAAGTAATCAAGTACTTGTTGTCCACCTTCTTAGTCATTCATAGAATATCATCACCATACTATCCCCAAGCCAATGGTCAAGTGAAAGCTACAAATAAAATCTTGGTGAATGTGCCAACAAAAATTGTGTTTGCTTTGTGAAGCAATTGTGAAAATAAGAGCAACCTTGTGGGCGTATCGCATGGTCTACAAAACGACTACTGGACAAACACCATTTAAGCTAACCTATGGAATGGAAGAAATATTATCGATCAAGTTCTTTGTTCCAAGATTGTGGATAGCTATTCAACAGAAATGAGAAGGCCAAGTGATTTGCATTGAACATTTAAACAAATTGGAAAGACTATTTGAAACTCGGCTTATTGCTACACATGCTCATTCGTGAAAAGATAGAAGGAAGGCCTAATTTGACAAACATGTCAAACAAAGTAATTTGAAAAACAATGGCTTGGTGTTGCTATATTGGATCAAGGGCCATAAGCAAAAAATGAAGTTTCCTAGATTCAAGCCATTCAAGGATCATCAGATAAGTAGAACTAGCAATGTAGAGCTTGAAACACTAGATGGGGAGGGGATTAGCTTTGTCCATGGAAGTCACATAAAAAAATACTAGCCACATGCATACCCACTGCACGAGCCCCCTATGATACTGCCATCTATCAACATATGAGCTGTGTCAATCACTAAAATTGACTTGGAAGATGAGGAACCTATTACACCAGCTTATCTATAGTTGTGTGTTACGATTGCACGAGACCACGTTCTTGTTGCACTAATTGATGAGGGAGCTGACAATAACATACTCACATATAAGGATTGGACTAAGATCAGCCAATTATCATAACCAATGCCAGAATCAACCTATATGGGGGAAAGCCATACTCCTTGCTAGAAAAGTGGATGTTCATGATTACCATCGAGACTAAAAGCCTTCATGTTATCTTTTATGTGCTTCTAAACAATGAGGAAGTGGGACAAGAGACATTATTGGGACGGGGACCTTCAAGAAACAAAGCGTGATGTTGATTTTGAGACCCAATGTATTCATCTTTTTCTCACCAACATCACGATAATAACAATTTTTAGCAAGGGCACCTAAGCCTCGGCTAGATCTATACTCATAAGCAAAATACATCATAGTAGCCATATACTACCTCATGAAGCGGGTAGAGGCTAGGGCCACAATGATACAAGAACCACTACCAAGTTCCTTTGCAAGCAGGTCATCCTGGCTACCCTATTGAGCTGGTTAGTGTCTGAGGCATGCATTTCATCAATGAAGTACTCAAGTACCTGCTATCCACCTTCTTGGGCATCAATAGAAAGTCATCACCATACTATCCCCAAGCCAATGCCCAATGCTCAAGCAAAAGCTACAAACAAAATCTTGGTTAATGTGCTGACGAAAATTGTATTTACTTCACAAAGCGATTGGGAAAATAAGGGCAACTTTGTGGGTGTATCACATGGCCTACAAAATGACTACTGGACAAACACTATTTAAGCTAACCTATGGAATGGAAGAGATATTATCGATCGAGTTCTTTGTTCCAAGATTGTGGATAGCTATTCAAGGGAGATGAGAAGGCTAGGACGTGTGGATTGAACATTTAAATAAATTGGAAAGACTATTCAAAACTTGGCTTATTGACACACATGCTCATTTGCCAAAAGATACAAAGGAAGACTTGATTTGACAAACATGTCAACAAACAAAGCAATTTGGAAAAGAGCGACTTGGTGTTGCTATATTGGATCAAGGACTATAAGCAAAAAATGAAGTTTCATGGATTTGAGCCATTCAAGGTTCATCAAATAAGTAGAACTAGCAATGTGGAGCTTGAAACACTAGATGGGGAGGGGATTAGCTTTGTCCCTGGAAGTCACATAAAAAAATGCTAGCCACATGCATACTCACTGCACGAGCCCCCTATGATACTGCCACCCATCAACATACGAGTTGTGTCAATCACTAAAAATGGCTTGGAAGATGAGGAACCTATTGCATAGCTCTGTTGTGTTATGATTGCACGAGACCATGTTTTTGATGCACTAATTGTTGAGGGAGTTGACAATAACATACTCACATATGAGGATATGACTAAATTCAGTGAGCCATCCTAACCAATGCCATAATCAACCCATATGGGGGAAAGCGATACTCCTTGCTAAGAAAGTGGATGATCATGATTACCATTGAGACTAAAATTCTTCATGTTATCTTTTAGGTGCTTCTAAACACTTAGGGAGTGGGAGAAGAGACATTATTGGGACGAACCTTCAAGAAACAAACTTAGTGCGATGTTGATTTTGAGACCCAATGTATTCATCTTGCTCTCACCAACATTAGGATAATAACAGCTTTTAGCAAGGGCACCCAAGCCTCAGCTAGATCTATACTGTCATCGAGGTTTTCATATGTCCTAATTCTAGTGAAGGGGTAAATAGATATTGCATGAATTAGAACAAGCTCAGACAACCAAATGGAGGTTGTAAGTGGGCTAACCAGTGGTCAACACATCCACACATGATTTAACACTAACAAAAGCTATGGAACTCTTATTTCTAGACCACCTAAGCCTCGCACATGCTCTTAGAAGAAACAACATAGAGGGTGGTGCTATGGTCAAAGGACACCTGTAAGGCCATGCTAGGTTCCCAAGACCTTATTGCGTGCCCAAGGATACTATAAGGGTAACCGGTGGCTATGGATGCCAAAGCTCCTTATCATGAACAAGAAAACAATTTTCTCTCCTCCATTTATTTAAAAAATTACTAGTGACCCTGCTGTTATTGAACTAAACTTTGTGCTTCCTCATAGGAGCCAACAAAGCACCAAGACCACATAGTCAAAGCTAGAATGGAACAACTCCCCGACACTACAAGCAAGAGCCAAAAATTCCTTACAAGTGGACTATCACCATCTCCTTACAAGTGGAGGCCTAAGCACTCGCAGACTACAACCCTCCCACACACATCCATAGAAGCTAAACCACTGGACTCTAATTGGTAGACTTTGGAGACAACTACACTCTTACCCCTAGAAAGTGCACTAAACATTGCCATTCTCAATTCACCTACAACAACCACAACATCTCTAAACATACCAACACAGAATGACAAATAAGTAAATCCTCCAATGAGGTCAGGTAAAGGTATATCATTGATAAGTAATGTGAAACCTAAGCTTCCTATTGAGTTATTGCCCTCTTATCTTAGACCTTCCATTGTAGAGCTTGTTGTAGACATGGCTACTAATACTGGTAAGAGTATTATCAACATCATCCATCATCTTGACAATACCTTCACCCTATGCATTTGCACCTATGACCGCTTGGACCTAGGCTTATTAGATGAAAAAACTGCAATGGCATTAAGAGGCTTGCCTTGCTCTTGGGAAGAATATGAATTCATCTTCAACAAGCACATCTCTATTGCTAAAGAGCTCATTGGTACTCAAGTTAGCCAGGAATAGGCCATGCATGGCCAAATAATCACATTCTTTCAAACATAGCTACGTGGAATCCTCCAAGACAGAAATAGCAGACCTAAAGAAGCTAACCACATTAGAACATGAATTCCTTCAAAAGTGGTTCACCTTACATGCAAAATGGGAATGCCATAGTTGTCAGATAATGACAAATTTAGAGAAATGACAAGCCATCAAGGCCATTGAGCACGATCCCACTTACAATGCACCCACTTCTCTCCATATGCTGGCCATCACCCATAACACTCCTTTGGAAGATCATGTGTTGCTACACCCATACTTAGATATAGTCCTATGTGAGGAGAAACTACACATTGCCAGCCTCCTAAACACGGGTGATTTTCTCATAGATGTACTCACTTATATTGTTGCAACCCCTAATCTATGAAAAATGCATAATAGGACTGATATGCCTCATATAGAAAATACATCTCACTATTGTAAGCAGTGGAGAGAACACATAATCTTGTAAACAAGAAATTCATACTAAACCCAAATATAATGATATAGAAACCTGAAAATGCATACGACAACACTATTGCTCAGAGAATCTAAGATGACATAAATAAGAAAATACATACTACAACATTATTGCTCGGAGATCTAAGACATAAATTGAAAAGTATATATTGGAAATGGACAGAAATACAAAAAGATGTTGAGATATGCAAGCTTAGTCTTCCTACTGCCTACCGACTCTATCCAACAATAGATTAACTGGATGACTTGTGTGTAATAAAGTCAGTCAGACTTAGCTAGTATAGTTAACTAAGTCTTTTTATACTACTAGACTTTGGTTATAGTACATTGTACTTTGTGTTACTTAGTTAGAAAGAGCATGACGAATAATGAAGAAGATGACCATTGAGAGCTATCTTCTCTCTGTTGCCTCTCTCTCTCTCTCTCTCTCTCTCTCTCTCTCTCTCTCTCTCTCTCTCTCTCTCTCTCTCTCTCTCTCTCTCTCTCTCTCTCTCTCTCTCATCTTTCTAACATGGTATCAGAGGAGCCATGAACCTCATGACTCCATAAAGCCTGAGAGAAGCGTGGGAGCTCCACATTGGCATTGTGGGAGCTGGAGGCTACAGTTAGGAGCTAGAATGAATGAAGTGGTATACCAGAGAAAAAAAAGTTGTCCTAAAATGTTCTGCACAAATGGCAACCATAGCTTTTGTCGGGACCTAAAACAGACCTCGACATTGGCTGTCTAGCACGGACCTCTAAGACACACAAGAGACCCTGCATGGCCTCGCGGCCAAGAGCATCCAAGGCTCACACTATGCTAAAATCTAATATCGGTTTTGCACTTGTACTAGGACACAGTCCAACTTTTACCTTCCCTTCTCCTCAGAGGGAGATTCCATAACATATAGGTATAATACCTCATATCACATACACAGGAGGCAACCTCTCGGTTGAAACATCGCGGCCTCACTGCAACTCTCCTACATCTCAAGGAGGCCCCAAGATGCGGTACCTCAACATAAAGAACAAGCGTACAAGCTCCACTCTTTGATTTATCAAATAATCCAGGAGTTGATGTTTCCTCTCTGAACTTATCCCAAGGAACCACTCATCGAACCTACAGCAAAGGACTTCCTCACACTCTCATCATTGGTCAATATTCGGCATACAGGTGCTATGCATCCAGAAGATTATACCATGTGGCATACAAAATGCAAAATTGTATACTTATTGTGCGCAAACATTTATCATTAAAAATCAGCATGGTGGAGTGTAAAATCAGCCCTTCAATGATTTCCAAGCTACTCATTATTGCCGCGTTGCTAGAGACTAGCATCGAGTTACCTCACGCTACTGACCTCTTAAAACTTAAATGATTATTGTCCTATATAATATGCACAACCAAGAGATTAGACTTTACCTCATTTTCAGCACTTAAACACTTCCACAACCCTTTTTTTCCCTCTACCGCTTATGTATTGCATTGTTGCATAGGTGTAGGGTTTTATTTTTTTGTCATTTTTTATGTATAAAGTAATAAAAACACACAAAAAATGGTGAATTGAGGCTATACCTCATGCCTCAACCTTGCAAAACATTTGCGGATGTTAACCATATTTTTTTTATTTTTCAAAGTACAAAAATCTTTTTTTTTTCTTTTTTTACTATTTTTTCCTATTTAGTTATGCATAAAAATAGGTTATTTTTTAATCTATTCCTAGTGACCAATTATGATAGCTAAGAAATGGTTTTTATCATAATTTTATTCCATGCGCATCTTTTTTCCCACCCAACAAAATCTTCATTTTTCCTCTAAAAATGTGATTTTCGGGTTGTAATTTAATTATTGTGACTATTTATCATTACAGTTTTGCATTTCTTTTATGTGCATCCCTCAATCATTATGCAAACAAGATCCAAACAATTTTTTATTCCATATGAATTTCATTTAGACCATCAAATATAAAAAAGAAGCACATTTCCTTTGTAAAAATGAAGCATACCGCTTATGCACGTATTGTGGGTTTTTTAATAATTGATACGGACTACCAGTGGACCATCTGGTGATCGTTCTTCAGTGTTGAACACCTTCCCTCAGCCTCCTCTTGATCTTGGAGCAACCAGATTGCCGTTGGGCAAGCATCCTTCAGCCCCTCTCCCTCTTACTTTCTCCCACATGAATCGCCGCTTGGAAGAGAGAGAGGGAGGAGAGAGAAATACTAAGTTTGGATCTCAGCAACCAGGCAGTCATCTTGTGCCCAAAGCCAAGCGATAGGGAGCAAAGAGAAGCAACAGATGATTGATGTAGTCAGTTTGGGGGGTTACTTTTAGGCCTCCCATCGCCTCTCTCTCTCACATGTCGCCTACACCTCCATGGCGTCTTTTTTTTCATTGACGTTAAAAAAAATGCTCCCTCCCCTCCCCCCCATCATCCAAAAATTTGGGGGCTGGAGGTCCCAAAGGTCACACCCCCTCTACTATTAAGGCCCATTTCCATTGCTTTCCTTTGGCCCTCCTCTTCGGGCACTGCCATTCGACTATCTGACGTCAGATTTGACTCATGAAAATTTTTGCCTGTCCATCTCAAAGTCCCCCACTGCTGAGCACTTCTAGAAGTCTCATCTAACATCCCGAAAAGTTATGAAAATTCCCCAACCATTGCTTGGTGGGTCCCCGTCTATCATTTGTCGCTTAAAATCGACCCAATTACCTATGGTGCCTTCGACAGAGGTTATTTTTCCCTTGAAATGTGGATTTTTTGGTAATTTTTTAGCACTTTTCTAGGGCAAAAATCCACTGTTCATTGGCAACTACGGGATAGGGCGACTCAGCCCATCAAATCCCACGAACAAATCTATATAGTAACACAACCACAAAGAGCATCAAGCTGATACAGAAAATATACAACAAACCACATAACAACTCTCACCCTACCCCCTGTCAAAACCAAGGCATGAAATCCATGAGGAGTAGGCCTAGCATCATCTGATAGAAAGCCCAAAGCTAGTCACTAGCCAATTGCTCCAACACGGCCAAGCTGAAAAGAACTATTAGAGAGGTCATCCGAAGTGGCGGTCTGAACTACCTTCCTAACTGAGGACAACTCAACCAAGAGCTCCTCCTAGGTGAGGACGCCTATAGCCTGATCAATAAATATTTTCTTTTTTTGTGAGGACCCAAATGAGAACTATAAAGAAAAATCCTTGGAAAAGTTGAGGAGAAGAACATGGATTCTGATGGAGATACCTTGAGGACGATGATTTGGAAGGGACAAATACTAAGGTTAATGAGGGGGAACATAATGAAATGCCGATAAGTGTGAGGTCCTATCACATGAGAATTGGTGATCTGGAATGCCTAGGAGTGATGTGTCTAGTGACCTTTATGTCTCACTTATGAGAACCACTCTTGTAACTTTAAGGCGATTTTGAGATGCAATTAGTGTTTAATCTTTTGGTGTAATTGAGAGTGATGATGAGTTAGTAGAATCTTTCATAAGTAGTCATGATGAGATGTGTGACCTAAGTGGTGTTGAGAGTTTGGGGGTGACTTTAACTATATTTATTGACTATTGTAAGGATGAGGTTGAGATTGAAAAGATAAGTGTTTCTTAGCACACTTTGATGAGTACGTGAAGAATAAGTGAGAGAGTATGTAGAAACAACAAGGGAGTGGAATCATATTTTAATGGGTTTTCAAGTTTATTGGGTATTCCTAAATAGGAGTGGGAGAATTTATCTTCTTCTCAAGATTCAAAGATGTTAGAGGACACTTAAGAGATTGAGGGAATTATTTTAGAGAAGGATGTAGGACTTTTGAGGCAACAAGACTATGTGACCATGTGACAAGAGGAAGAGAGAGAGATGAACCTAGTAATCTTCCTCTTGACACTCATACAAGGATAGCTTTATTCTTATGTTGTAAACCCTCATATAAGTTTGAGGGCTGAAACTAGAATGTTAACCTTAGAAAATGGATGCTTTATTTGAGCATCCATGAGGCACATAATATTGGAGGTATGAAGGGGCATAAATAGGCTATAAATGTATCACATTTGTAATGAATATAGCTCTCTCTTCTTTGTCTTCTTTATGTCTCTGTGTTTTTGTGTATTATACTTTTTGGGGGGTGAAATGTTGCCCCCCCCCCAAACACTAATGATCCTACACATAATTATATTTGAGCCTTCATTGGTTACCTTTCTAGTTGTGGATGTTGCGCTTGCCCCAACCCTCCTCTTTGCTAAATTGGATATACTGCCAGTAGCTAATCTAGACTCAACTATGTTTGTCTTCTTCACCGAATTGGACGTACTTCCAGTAGTAGCTAACCTAGACTCGACTATGTCTATCTTGACAACTAAGTGGATGGTTCCAATGTTTTGGCCAATTTTCCTCTAGGTCCTAGAGTTTAGATTTCTATGGACAATGCAATTAGGCATGCAACACATGGTGGTGGCAAAACCTCTCCTACATCAGTGTTCTATCAAGGGTCTAACATGTATGAAAGGTGGAGAAAGAGTGGAAGCACAAGTGAAAGTAGGAAAGAAGCAAGAGCTATGGAGTTTTAAGCAAGAGAGAACAAGACAATATGTGCAAAATCCAGCAATCACAATGTGTGACCCACTTTTCCTTATTCTATTGTCATAATAAGAATAAAGAGTAAAGTGATTGTGATAGGTAGCTACCACCTACGATGTACAAGTGTGTGAATGGTAAGTACAAGTAAATGTAAATTGCTAGGCACGTGCAGCCTTTAACACCCCCAATAACCTCCCACTTATAGGCAAATATTCCTGAGTGAGAAGCAAAAGGCAAAATAGAGTATGTGCATAGAGTGCAACAAGATGAGGAAAGATGTCATCTCATCCTATACCCAACATCTTTGTAAAGGATGGCATGACATTCCACTAAGATACTTTTAGTAAGCATATCTATAGGATTCTCATCAGACACTCAAGTCCTTGACAAGCTCTATTTGCTTGTCCTCAATCACCTCTCTAATGAAGTTATAACGGACCTCAATGTGCTTGAGCTTTACATGAAAGAGTAGATTTTGTGCCAAGGCCTCCTTGTAAACCTCTATGGATGCAACGTACTCAATATCGATAGTAGACAAGGTTATGCATTTCTACACCTAAGATATCCAAGAAATAGCACCTCTAGCAAAGATGAAGACATAGCTAGAGGTGGACTTCCTACTAACTGCATGTCCTTCATAATCAGAGCCTGTGTAACGCACGACTCCAGTATCCTGACCACCATATTAAATACATGTATATCTACAATGCACTTAAGGTATATTATGATACCCTTCATAACATCTCAATGTTGCCTACCAGATGTTGGCATATAACGAGCCACAACTCCTATTGTCAATGCTATGTTAGATCTAGTGGCTATCATGGCATACATCAAGCTACCCACTATGGATGCATTACATAATCTTGGTCATCTCAACTTTCTCATGATCTAACTATGAATAATCTTCTTGACTAACCTTCACATAAGGTAATGGATATTCAATAGGCTTATGATCTTACATATGAAACCACTCAAGGACTTCATGAATGTACTTCTTCTAAGATAAGAAGATGAGTTTCTTAGAGTGATTATGCGTGATGTGCATACTAAGTATATGAGAGGCATGTCCCATGTCCTTCATCTCAAAGCTCTTTCTGAGTTGAGTCTTCAAAGCACCCAGCTCATCGTGAGCACTCCTAGCAATCAATATATCATTAACGTATAGTACCAAAATGATAAGGCTACCATCACAACCCTTCTTCGTGTAAAGACATGGATCCATATCACTATGAGAGTAACCTTATGAATGAATAAATGCATCAAGCTTATGATACCATTTCCTAGGTGCTTACTCAAGTCCATACAAACTCTTTCTCAACTTGCACAATAGATGTTTGCTGCCCTTTTTCTCAAAGCCCTTAAGCTGTTGTATATAAATGTCCTCATACAAGTCCCCTTAAAGAAAAGCCATTTTCACATCCATTTGGTACAATTCTAGATCCACTTGTGCAACCAAGGCCAATATAAGCGTAGTTATAGTCATATTGACCACAAGAGAGAATATCTCATCAAAAGCGACTCCCTTTTCTTGCATGAACCCTTGGCAATCAATCTAGCCTTATATGTTGGCTTGGGGTAACCAAGTAATACTCTTCAACTTACACACCCACTTGCATAGCAATGTATGTTTTCCATTGGAAAAAGGAATCAAATCCCATGTATGATTTGATAGCACTAAATTATATTCAGACTGCATGGCCCTCTCCCAAGAGTAACTATTGCCTCTATGCATAGCCTTGTCACAAGATGAGAGGCTCACTTATATTTATTGCCATAACTAGGAGGATGTGAGGCTCTAGTGGAGCATCTCAAGACTAAATGTGGGGCCTATATGGCATGTCCTCTCTATTCAACATCATGATCCTACACAACTAACAAATCCTAGGCCACTACATCATCAATAGCTACAACAAGCTATCTAACTAGGACTGTCTATACTATACTGGGAGGATTCTCCTAAAGGATCACCCTGTGTACCTCAATCACTTGCTCTAGTCTCATATGCATGTTTTCCTCATTGAAGATAACATCATGGTTGTGGAAAATAACCTTTTGAGCCTGCAAATCCCAAAGGTGATGGCCGATCTCATGCCCTATATACCTCAATCACTTGCATTGGTCTCATGTATATCTTTTCCTCATGGAAGATAACATCATGGTTGCGGCAGATAATCTTCTGAGCCTACAAATCATAAAGGTGATGGCCCATCTCATATACATCACCATATCCAAGAAAGATGCATTTGATAGACCCAAATTATTGTGCTTGTTTTTGGGAATATGATAGAAAGTCTCATATCCAAACATTCATAAGTGTGGATATGAGGGGGTTTTACCTCATCAAATGTCCTTTGTAACTTTACCACCAAGAGTAGTGTATGGAAATCTACTAATGGGATGCACAAAAATAGTAATTGCCTCAGCCCAAAAGTGGTAAACCTACTCAGCTAAGCATATTGTGACTTTTTCTTGAATAGTCCCATTCATGTGCTCTATAATACTATTCTAGGTTGGGGTGTATAGATATAGGACAGTCAATTGATGCTTAATACCCCATCTCATCACAAAGCTACTCAAATGCTTTAGAAACATATTCACCCCCATCGTTAGACTATAGATATTTCAGCCTATACCCAAACTATTTCTCAACCATAGCTAAAAAGCATTAGACATCCAATTTTTGCTTAATATAGGATAGCCCAAATCTTATGCAAATTGTCATCTATGAATGTAGCAAAGTACTTTTGCCACCCAATGAATAGGGCATGGGACCACAAATATCTAAATGCAGATGGGGCAACAGCTCACCCATGCATTAGAATCAGACTTTTTGTGAGAGTTACATATTTACCTATCATAAAGACAATGATCACATGAATCAAAAGATGAGTAAACAAGAGGTGGAACACACTACAAATGAGTAAGTACTTTCATTCCTTTCAAAGATATATACCCAAGGAGATAATGCCATCATAAAGATACATGTGGAAGATCAATCATGGCCAAAACATGGCCAATAGAGCCAAAGACAAGTAAGGGATAGAAGCTACCAACATTGGCATCTCTAGTATCAACAAGGCTACCACAAGTGATCTTTCATGCGAAATCAACAAAAGATACATGGTATTTGTCATTTTCCAATTGTCTAGTTGAAATAAGATTTTTAGTCAAAATTGGGACATGGAATACATCATGAAGCACAAAAGGAGCACTAGTACCAAACTGAAGTCTAATATTACCTGTGCCAAGGATATCCAATGTAGTGTCATCTTCCAGTCTAATAGAACTTGTAATAGTATGATAGCTATGAAACTAATGACAATATGGGACAACATGGAATAAAGCCCCTATATTAAGAATCCAATAGTGAGAATAAGAAGATGGAGCATTGGTCAACTAGTAGCATCAAGTATGTAATCATCAGAATTATACTCCAATGCATTTATCTCCTCTATCTTCATACTAGACTTAGGCATAATGCTTCTACCATCAGAAGATTTAGCATTATCAGACACTTTTCCCTCATCATTCTCATTGCACTTATCATTGTTCATTTTATGGAACTACTGCTTAATGTGACCCTATTTCACACAATAATGACATGTCAAAGAGGACTTACAATTGGAAAACTTCCTATGTGATTGCCCACAAGACCAAGACTTGCCATTATTGGTCTATGAGTACCTTAGTTATTATCCCCTTATCCACCATTTCTATCTGTAAATGTAAGTGCATGAGAAGTGTGGGTTGCATCAATATTTTTTCTATTCACTTCTTTTGTAAGTAAAGCACTCTCTAGATCACTACATTTAAAACTATCTTCAAGAGAATTAGCACTTACAGTAGTACAAAATATATCCCATGACTCTAGTAGTGTGACAAGCAATAACAAAGACTATGTTATCTTTAAAATGAAAGCCTTGCAAGATAAACTAGTTGAAAATAGAGTGGAACTCATTCAAATGAGTAGACATAAGGGTGTCCTTCTTCATGCAAAGGTCCACAAGCTTCTTCAAGCAATGCAACCAAGATCTAGGACTCTACTTATTATAAAGATTGCAAACCTTCTTCCATAAATCATATGCACCACCTTCAATCAAAATAATGTTGCAGTACACATGGTTAGACAAAGATAGTATGATAGTAGACTTGCATACCTCATCAAGCTCATCCTAATCATCTCTATCACAAATTTCTAGCTTTATACCCTTAGCTTTCAATGGTCTAACTTGCTTCTTTTGCACCAATACTTGCCATATTTGCATCTTCCAATATTTAAATTTATTGACAGCCAACTTTTTGATATTGAAAATAGCAATGTCATTAGATGCATTTAAAGTGCTTGCCATTATGTCTACAAATGATTGCAAACTACAAGAGTATGGGTTTCTTTAATCACAACAAAATGGCCCCAAAACTAAGCTAGAAGCAAGGGCAAGAAGTGAAAAACTAAAGAGTATATAGCTATCCACAAACAATAGGCACTAGAGTGCTCAAACAAGGTGTCTGCTCTCAAAGAAAGTGCCGATAAATAGTTATTAGCATTGATGTCTATAAAACTATAGTGAATGACCATATATCTATAGACAAATAACCAAAGGAGTAAGCTCCCATTTCTAGGTATATCTGGGCAACAACAAGGATATATAAAATTTAACTAGCTATGTAGTAGCCAAGTACTAAGAACTATCAAAAAATACAAGGTATTAGATACATAGATGCATACAACAATATGTATCAAGCATGTGTCCACCACTGACAACCCACTAAAAATGATAAGGTATCCAAGCTCAAAAGTAAATGAACCCACCATCATGAATCTATACAATAATGAACAGTGTAGCATAAATCAAAAGAGTATAAAGAGTCTTCCATTAACTCAAAGAACTAAGCTCTGCAATATAAATACAAATGGTTCCCACTAGAAGCAAATCTCAAAAGCCCAAAAGCATAACAAAGCTCAATATATCAAGCATATAACATCATTGGAAAAACCAAGTACATCAATGGTGCATCCAAGAGCACACACATCAAATATGTCTTCAAACTGTAAGTGAAGAATCACTGAAGAAAATGGTTAACACCCAAATACATCTAATGAAACTCAAATCCAAGCTTTAAAGATCACCATAAACATATCCTAGCATAAACATCAATGTTGAGCATCAACATAAGTATATGGAAAACCCAAAATAACATGTAGACATGTAATACATAAAGTTGTGTAACTTGTAATCTTATTATCCAAACCAATACTTTTTTTTTGTGTAAAAAAGAGAACTAAAAACTAGACAAAATCAACTATGTAAGTACTCAAATCTGTAGTTCTCGTCACACTCTTTATTTCTAGCTATAGAATACCTCAATTTGACATCGTATGCAAAAGTTATGGCCAAAATATGAAATTGTTGTTAAGCTACTATGATTCTCCATGACTTTTGCAGCATGCTCTATATGATGCCAAGAAGCATATTCCACTGTGGATTCCGTGAGTTTTTTATTCCATGGTGGATTCCATGATGTTTTGCAGTGGATTCCGTAAAACTATATTTATTTGTCAGGGCTCGTACACAAGGTGGATTCCTTGTGCGAGAAGTTGACGAGGACGCTTGTCATTTCTGGGTGTCATGTTAATTTAATCTACACGTGGGTGATTCTGCAAAATACATATTTAAATTAATGGACGTTTATGAGTTTAGAGTGTACTCATATTAAATTAAGGTTAGGACAAAGTTCCAACCTATTTATTTATTTTGTAGCTGAAGACTACTAGGTATTCACTTTTATCGACTTAATTTTATTATTTTCTAACAATTGTGAATGCTTCAATTGATGTGTAGAGCAGGCAGCGGTGGCGTTGGGAAGCACTCGGCAATAGCGTGTATTCAAATTACCTACAATAAATTATCATTTTTTATGGGCACACAGCTTATCATTAAAGGCATGGTACTAATATTAATTTAGGCACTCTTATTTATTGAAGTGTTTGATAAATATTTATTATTCTGTATATGCATGGACACATGGTTTAAATATTTCATTATTAGACATTGTATTTGGGCATAGCCTGACTTTTGGGACATCAAACTGCTTTATTCTTTATTTGGACAAAAGCAAACACAAAAGCTAAGAGCATGCTAATTGTAAATTGGGCTATTTTTTAGCTTTGAGATGAATAAATTTATAAAAACATGCCTTGTGAAGCGCTCACACAAAGCATGGGGGGAGATTGTACCCAATTTTTCTCTTTTCTTCATGTCATGCAAATCTATGTTTTTGTTTTATGAGCTTTAGTAGAGTTCTTTTGTTCTTGGGGACCTTTTGGCGCTCGCTACATATGCATCTAGCATCTGATTTTCTCATCAATGGTATCAGAACGAAGCTGAGATCAAGGACTTCCAATCACTTACCATCTCACACAAAGGCGAAGCTCCTAGAACGAACGGGCTCTATAGTCAGCCTTGCAATGAACCGTCAATAGCAGCGTGTTCCTAGCAGTGAAAAACCCCTTGCTGTGTTGTTGGATTGCGAAGGACCACTCTTTGTTGACGGAGGACCACCTCCCAAGCTTCCTTGCAAACTTGTTTTATTGACAAAGAAGAATTGATTAAGTGTGGGATTATAAAGCTTAATAAGCTTTATAATAAAGCTTATCTCTCCAAATTCCAATGTCGACGGCGGGAGGACGTATTGCAGGATGTCAATGTCGTCAAACACATGCTGCTATCCTATTGCCAAAAAAATCTTGTCAAGCTTAAATCTCCTCCTTAGTGGCCATTCACACCGAGCTTACCCCAAACTACTTTCGAAAGCCTCAGCAATATACTTCATCCTTTATCCTAAAAGTGAAGAAGCAAATATTTATTTCACAGCTTTTCATCTTGAAGATTACACCCGTACTTGCTGGCATTACATGCACAAGATTGAGCAAAACGTTCTCACTTGGGAGGAGTTCAAGCAAGGAATGATTGATGTTTTCATTTTTCCTTTGGAAAAAGAAAGGCTCCAAAGAAGATGATATGCACGTTCTCAAAGAGGAATGTTCGTTAAAGACTACTCCAACACCTACTTGAATCTCTCCATGCATGTTGAAGGCATTTCATATTTTGCTAAGCTGAATAAATACATTTTGGGTCTTGACCTTGCCCTATCATCGCAGGTAGGAGCTCAACAACCAAAAACTTTACATAAGGCCATACAATTGGCTAAAAGATATTCCTTGAAGTACAAGAGAGATGTAGTAAATTTTCAGCAAGAATGTGGGTAATAAATTTTCAACCAACCAGTAAAATATGGGCAAGTTTTCAACTAATCAAGAGACACAATAAAGCAAAAAAACAAGGGTTATAACAGTCAAAATAGTTATAACATCAAAGTGTCAAATTTTTCCATTGTTTATGCCTCTAAACAAGGTAGAAATTATACACAAAAAAAGAGGCAAAATTTTAGAAATGTGGTTGAGACAAGAGGTAATTTTTCTAGAGCTGAAAATGCTTCTAAATTGTCCCAAAATAGTTCTAACAGCAACTTCCTCTCTCACGACATACGGGTCAAAGGCTGCTTATGCCTAGCCGCCTAATTTATTTGTACTTATTGTCTGCACACCTATACACTACACGTGGTGGCTGTCCATCACTTTATTCTTTATTCTTACTATGATAATAGGATAAAGAAATGCAAGTCACACATTGTGATTGTTGGAGTTTCTACATACCGTCTTGCTCTTTCTTGCTTGAATATCCATATCTCTTACTTCTTTCTTACTTTTGCTTATGCTTCCACTTTTGCTCCACCTTTCAACTAGTATTGGAGCCGGACGTTTGAAAAGCTTCACTAATATTGTATTTAATGCGAGAAGAAAGCTTGACTTGCAACTTTCATAGTAGTCCCATTTCACACCATTTGAGGTATACATTGGCTTTCCTACCTATAATACTTATTCTAGGCTAGTTGAGGAGCTCCTTAGAGCTTAGTTGAGTACTTACTAAGTTGAGAAGGAGCCATTCTATCCATTTTGAGTAGATATAGTGGTGCACAAATAAGATTTTGGATGCATACATAGTGAGTGTCGAAAGGTCCCTAAGAACAAAAGAACTCTACTAAAGCTCATAAAACAAAAAGATAGATTTGCATGACATAAAGAAAAGAGACAAATTGGGTACAATCTCCCCCCATGCTTTGTGTGAGCGCTTCACAAGGCATGTATTTATAAATTTATTCATCTCAAAGCTAAAAAATTACCCAATTTACAATTAGCATGCTCTTAACTTTTGTGTCTGCTTTTGTTCAAATAAAGAATAAAACAGTTGGGCGTCCCAAAAGTCGATGTGCCCAAATACAATGTCCAATAATAAAATATTCAAACCGTGCACCCATGCGCATTCAAAATAATAAATATTTATCAAGCACTTCAATAAGTAAGCACGCCTAAATAAATATTAGCGTCACGCCTTTAATGATAAGGTGCATGCCCATCAAAAATGATAAATTTTTCTAGGTAATCTGAATACATGCTATCGCCTAGTGTTTCCCAACGCCACCGCTGCCTACTCTACACATCAATTAAAGCATTCACAATTATTAGAAAATAATAAAATTAAATTGTCAAAAGTGAATACCTAGCAATCTTCAACTACAAAATAAATAAATAGGTTGAAACTCTGTCTGAACCTTAAGTTAATATGAGTGCACTCTAAACTCATAAACATCTATAAATTTAAATATGTATTTTGTGAAATCACCCACTGTGGAATCACCCACGTGCACATTAAATTAACATGACGCCCAAAAAGGACAGGCATCACCGTCAACTTCTCGCACAAGGAATCCACCTTGTGTACGAGCCCTAGCAAATAAATATAGTTTTACGAAATTCACCGCAAAACCTCACGGAATCCATCGTGGTCTCACGGAATCCACTGTGGAGTATGCCTCCTAGCATCATATCCCCGGGGTGGGCTTTCACAATCATGTCTTTGGCTTCAACAAAAATAGTAATATGCATATTGGCAATACATCAACAGCTTTAACTTTGTTTGACAATGATGTAACAGGTGTAGGCAATCTATGTCCATAAATGATTTCAAAAGGTGCTTTATATGTAGTTGTATATGGTGTATTATTGTATGCAAATTGAAGTAAATGCAAGTGTGTATTCCATGTTTGTGGTTTTGAAATTGTGTATGCACGCAAAAGATCTAGAATTATACTGTTAGTAGCTTCTGTTTGCCCATTTGTTTCAAGATGAAATGCAGATAAGAAATCAATCTTAGCACCTAAATTAGCAAACAAAGTAGTCCAAAAATTATTACAGAAACTAGAATCATGATCTGAAATAATAACTTTTGGCAAACCATGGTTAGTGAAAACAGTCTTTAAAAATAATTGTGCAGCTTGAGATGCTGTTAATGTTTTCTTGCATGGAAGAAAATATGCTTGTTTGCTAAATCAATCTACAATAGTCCAAATCATATCATGATTAGCTTGAGTGTTAGGCAAACCAGTTTATAAAATCCATTGAAATATGTCCCATGGTCATTCAAGAATTAGTAAATGTATTAGCAAATCATATTACTTACCATGGTGTCACTTGACTCTTTGACAAATTAAACACTTAGATACAAAGTTAGAAACATCAAATTCCATGTGTAGCCAATAAAAATCTTCCACCAATGTACATAAAGTAGAAATAATACCTATATGGCCTTGATATAGGGGACAATGAATTTCGTGCAATACAAATGATCTAAATGGAATAGTTACACACAACCTTTTCTTATAAAACATAAGTCCATCATAATAAGACAAAGAATCAATCGGAATCTAGTTATTAGCAACTAATTTATTCCAATCAGCTTGAAAACTAGGGTCTTAGTCATAGGTATCTTGCATAGGAATAAGAGAATCAAAAGATATAACGGAGATATTATGGATACTTGATCTTCTACTTAAGGCATAGGCAACAACATTTTCTTTTTCGGGTTGATATTTGATAAGTGGATGAAAACTTTGAATAAAAGTAGCCCATTTAATATGACAGTTAGAGATTTGTGGCTAACTAAGGAGATGTTTGATACTCTGTTGGTCGGTTTTAATCATGAATTCAAATCCCATTAAATAGTGTTTCCATTGACATAAGGCTTGTACTAAAACTAATAATTCCTTATCATAGGTAGAATACTTGAGTTCATAGGGTTTAAGTTTACAACTAGAATAGGCTATTGGATGTGATTTTTGCATAAGGACATCTCCTATTCCTGATCCGTTAGCATCAGTGACTACTAGAAAGAATGGTCGATCAAAGTCAGGTAATTGCAAAATATGTACATGTGTTAAAGCATGTTTCAATAAATCAAAAAACTTTTGCTGATTATCAGACCAATGATACACAATACATTTCTTTAATAATTTCATTAAAGGGAATGCAAGCAATGTAAAATTTCTCACAAATTGTCTATAAAAGCTAGCAAGTCCTAAGAAAGAACATAACTCATACGTATTTCTACGAATTGGCCAATTCAAAATTGCTTCTATCTTTTTAGGATCAACTTTAATACCATCAAAAGAAACAATATGTCCGAAGTATTCAATGTGTGTTTGGAAAATCACTCTTTTCAGGGTTAGCATATAATTGATTTTCTTTTAATAATTTGAAGACCAAATATAAATGTTCATAATGCTCATTCTCATTCTCACTGAAAACCAATATGTTATTAAAGAAAATAATTATACAATGCTGATGCTTCAAAAATATTCGATTCATCATACAATTGAATGTGGTAAGTGCATTAGTCAAACCAAAAGGCATAACAAGGAATTCATAATGACCAAATTGAGTTCTAAATGCACTTTTGAAAATGTCAGGTGTATCTAATCGTACTTGATGATATCCAGATTTGGGATCTATTTTGCTAAAAATAGTGGCTCCTTGTAGTTTATCCATAAGGTCATCTACCCTAGGGATCAAATATCTATTCTTGACAGTGATCTTGTTTAGGGTACGATAGTCAATGCACATCATATATATATTATTTTTCTTCTTGACTAATAGGACATGTGCACCAAAAGGAGAACTACCGGGCCTAATGAGTCCTCGAGTTAACAATTCTTCAACTTGGGCTTGGATTTCTTTTTGTTCAATTTGATTTTGTCTATAAGGTGCTTTGCATAGTGATTGAGAACCTGGGATTAAGTCTATTTTATGATCTTCAGGATGTGTAGGTGGTAAACCATGGGGTAAATCAATAGCAAAACAATATTTAAATTATGAAAGAAATTGTGCATGCCTAGGATGCATATGATTTTCCTTAACTTCAATTTCATTCACCCATACTGAGTATGATTTGCTATCTTTTCTCAATGCATGTTTAGCTTGTGTGTGACTAAGCAATGGAAAATTATCTAAGGTGTGCATACCATGTAACGTGATTTATTTTTCGTTAGAATAAATTTTCATTGAATGTGTGGAATAATCTATATCGGGATTATATTTGTGACGCCAAGGCATTCCTAAAATAATGTCTCTAGCTTGTAAAGGCACAACCAAGAAATTTCTGTGCTCAACATAATCGTCAATTTTATTTTTTAAATCATGAAATTATTGTGTGCCATTGTATCTAGTGTCTAAGAATGTAGCCTTTATGCGATAATGACTTGGAACAATATGTAAATGTAATTCTTTTATCAAATTTTCAGAAATAAAAACATGTGTGCTCCCATCATCATGTAAGACAATCTTTTCTTTACCATGCATAAGACATTTCATCGTTAATAATGAATATGATTTGGCATACTTGGTAAAGTATCTGAAGTAATATCGATATCATCATTATCTTCCGTAAAATCTGGCATGTTTTCATGATCTTCATTTTCAATTGCTCCCAAGTAATTGATGTGAACAATTGCCTTTTGAATTGACATTTTATTGTTGCTAAGTGTCCAAATCGTTGACACTTATAGCAAACTATAGGCTTGGCTTTGGAAACATTATTGGTAATGGTTGGGAGTTTAGGTATATTGGGATTTGGTTGGAGAGATGGCTTAAGATTTGAATTTGTGTTCGATAGTAAAGTAGGGGGCCGTGCCCAAGATTTACGAAAAGAAGAAGGAACAAAGAGATTTTGATTGAATCTTCGAAAGTTAGAATTGAATTGCTTTGTACCAAAGTTACCATTAGTTGAAAATTGTTGTTGTTGCTTCTCTCGTCCATGAATTTTGCCTTCAGCATCATAGGCTAAAGAAATTGCATCCTCCAAAGTCATTGGCTTGAACATGTTCACCTCTGCATAGAAGTGACCAAGCAAACCAAACATATACTTGCGCTTATGGATCACATCAGGTACATCTTCAAGCGTTCGAAGTTGCAATAAGGCGTTCTAGAAACACTCAGTGTATCGCGGAATAGGCTCACGATCTCTTTGTTGCAGAAGATCCCACTGTTTGATTGCTTTTTCATGAAATTAAGGTGGAAGAAAATTCTGTAAAAATTTCTTTTGAAAAGCCTTCCAAGTAGTAGGACAATCAATACTCTTGCGGACAATAGTCCACCATAATGATGCTCTGGCCACTAAATGGTTAGTGACACATTTGAGTTTGTCTTTTTCAACATACTCTTCTTCATGGAAGTAATCATCAAACTAACTGATAAAAGTGAGAACAGTTTTTCTGTCACGTAGCCCATTAAAAGTACGAAATTTGAAATTTATTTTACTTATCTTGGCTTCTTTATTGATAGATTGTGCTTCAAGTGTCGAATCAATTGTATGTCGTATAACATCTTTGGATTGCGGTCCATCTTGATCGACAGTAGATCGTTGAAGAGTAGCCAATTGAGCTTGCAAAGTTTGACGTGCTCTTCGTTCCTCTTGAAGTTGCATCATAATTAGATTCAATTTTTGCTCCATCATTGGTTCCGGTAAATCACCTTCGGCCATAAAGTCTTCCATGGTTTGATTGGACATCTTGCAAAATCTCAAACAACCTCATACACTCGAAATCTTGTTAGAGGGATGAGCATAGCTGAAGTTTTGGGTTTAGAAGGCTTGTTTTTATTAAGCTTATTAATCTATTATGAAGGTGAAGCGTTATCTCCTTTGAGATTAGTGATATTGATCTTTTCCTTATACTCATTTTCATTGTAAGATGGTTGCCCATAAGAATGTTGCTTCCATGAATCTTTGTTCCAAGAGTTTTGCTTAAAAGTAGGTGGCCCAAAACCATGAGATGAGGGTTGGCCGTTTGAAACATACTCTTTGTTTGAGATATCATGGGCTGATCTTCTCTCATCATATCTTTCACCTTCATGAACTTGATTGTTGACTGCATTTATTTTTTGTATTGGTAAAAATACTTGTAGAAGGGATCGCATCCATCATAATCATTATCCCATCAATTGTTGTCTTGTTCCCCTTTATTTCTAAGATTATCTTTTGGGCTACTAAATTGAGGCCTTGTAGTATGAATGCCATCGATTTGTGAAGGGTGATGGTTACCCCTCACTCAAGATGGTTCTTCCCTTTCAAAAGTATGCATAACTAGTTGAGAACTTTCTTTGTTTGGATGGGAAGGATTGCCAACAAGAGGGGTTATATGTGGATCTTCAATAGTTTGAGGTTTCCTTTGTGGCTTACTCCCAATTTCCTTTATGGCTGAAATGAGTTCTTGGAATAAAGATTTGTTGCTTTGCTATAAATAATTAGAGATACCCTTGTTTCCTTGTGCCATCCCTTGCAACAAACCTTGATTCATATGTATTAATCCTTCATTCAAAGTCTTCAAATCCTTAGAAAGGTGTTCATTCACATGTCCCAACTCTTTTGACAATAAAAGATAATCGCTTAATGCATGTACTTCATGTGCACTATCCCTTTCTTAGTGTGTGTTGTAAGCAATCCAATGCTTAAGTCTTCATCTATTTGCTCAAAATTATGGGCTTCATTTATGTAATTTTGATCCTCTTGAAAGTTCATGATACCATCATTCAATGCTTCAATAATGGGGTCTTTCTTTTTATTCCTGGCCATTAGAAGATAGTGTTGTAGTAGTAGACAGTTTGTTAACAAATCCCCTGTTTCTCTCAGAATATAGCACCAATCCCAATGCTTAATAGCTCTATGGGAAGTTTATTATATGAGGATATATGAAATTTCAAAAGATATCTTGCATTGGAGACTTTGGGTGGAACAATGATAAGCAATGCCCCCGTGTATGTTGTCTAGATATTGTCTCACTGTACCTAGTGTTAGTAAATCAGCAATATCTTGAGCCCCCGATATCGGATCAACAAAATTTTTAATTCAAATCGAAACTTAGGATCCCCTCTTCAAATGGAGCTATGAAGTTCTCAATTTGGATTAGGACAGAATTTTTTGTAATTGAATCTTCAGTTCTGAACATAAGTTTCCTGCACCCTATTCGCCACCTGTAAGTACCCTTTTTGACCCTGTGGAAGTAACCTGAGTGGAAGAAACTCTTGTAAACCTTTGTAGAAACCTGAAGAGGATATCTATTGTAAAGACCTGTAAAATTGTGACCACTTGCTGTAGGTATCCAAAGAATAGTAGATGCCCTCTACACTCTTCAAATCTTATTCCAATGGAACCTTAACCACCTATGGTACTTTGAATAGGGTCGATCACTGTTGTGCTACTATCAAACTCTAACAATGGAAAATGTACCTACACTTAAATTTGAATTTTGCATGGGTTCTAAGATAAGAGGGGTGTGCAAAGTTCCTTCTCAAGTTGATGTGTGCATCCCTTTAAGGTCATATTCAAGAAGGAAGGGTCACCTCTCTATTGTCTTCCCAACTCACATGGCATCTGCTTTTTCCTCGTAGGAATCAACATTGGCAAGTACATTCTAATGGCTAATCAAACAAGGATGCTATGCACTGATTGAAAAAGCCTTTAAATTCTTCAATGAGATGCAAGTAGGTATTGGAAAATGACTGAATTGAAAAGGCTATGGATAGGGCATTACAATTTTACATTGACTCACTACTTTTACAATATTCCCACTTATCATTTTCATCATTATTTTAGTTCTATAGCATCAATGTTCAATCATCCAACAAAAATCCAAGTTAAGTAGCAATGTGAGTAGCATTTATGCAATCAATTTGGCATCAACATTTGAATGGGTAGAAAAGAGAATTCATCAAGCCATCATAATCAGTACTATGTTGAATTCTACATACCTTCAATGGAGATTAAGAGGATCTATTACACTCAATCTCTCTTTATCAACAATAAGACTGGTTCAACAATTGGATGAAAAGAGAGATTCAGTTGAAAGCAATTGAATTACCTCTTTAATGTTGATGAAGAGTAGTAAATGAATCCCAACCAATCAATATTTAGTATAGACCACCATCTATGGATCAAGATTGAAGATCATAAGGCCAGCTTCAAGGTCCAATATAATTGCTCCCATGTAATTTTCAGCTCCCGATCAATAAGATTGCTCCAATGCATTAAGAGAATCCAATGCTTTGATAGAAGTCTACAATGGTTTGTAGAAGATCCTTTGAGTTTTGAAGAGTGTAATAAATTCTAGATAGAATCAAGGATTCCAAGAATTTTTAGACATTGCCATGTTCAAGAGGCTAAAAATGCATTCAATCTTGAAGAAATGCTTCAATGTAAGCCCAATCTTGATAAAATAGCTTCAATTAAACATTCTTGGGGTTGCAGACAACAAAAGCCCCATGAATTGAAGCCTCGAGGAATCAAAATTTGATGAAGATTAATGGCTTTCCTATTTTGATCCAATTTGAGATGAGGAAAATGCTTTGATCTTGCTTTGAAGCTCCAATGTTTGCCTAATGTCGGTTGTAGATGCTTGCCTTTCACTTCTTGAAGTTAAAAGGCACCAAGATTGACTTAAAA
The DNA here is from genome assembly GCF_053477565.2 of Lygodium microphyllum. NCBI lineage: Eukaryota > Viridiplantae > Streptophyta > Polypodiopsida > Schizaeales > Lygodiaceae > Lygodium > Lygodium microphyllum. Next base: position 117,304,251 of record NC_141164.1, on the reverse strand, counting down.
CTTCAAGAGATTGTTGAAATCGTCATGCTGTCCATTTTCAGCCATAGCTAGGGCTGTGAAGAAAGCTTCAGGGCTGAAGGGGAGTGAAAGATAAAGTAATAGGTGACAAGTACTTCATGTTAGGGATGCCATTGATTAGCCAAATGTGAGAGAAGCTTGAATGGTTGAGAAGGTTGCTGATTCTTCAAAGAAGGGCTAGAAAAATGGCACAAAATGTTATGGCATCTTCTTGCTCCATGTGATCAATATTTTGCTGAAGACTAAGCAATAGATAGTCTACATGTTGCTTGAGACATCAAGGATCATTCTTTGAAGGTTTCATGAAGAGATATAGCCATGGCAAGGATATATGAGAATAGAACTTCATGGAAGTTTTCAACAAGAAGCTTGGAAAGAGGAAAGAGAAGCTTGCTCCAAAAGGTAATTGTGGCAAGTGAAGTTTTCTTTAGCTCTCTTCATCTCCTTAAGCTATCCTTGTTAGTTCATGCAAGGGCTACAGTGATGTAAGCAAGAAGATGAGCATGTAGGTATACATGTGAATTGTGGAGCAACACTTGACAATGTGTTGTGACTATGGCATGGTAAGTGTTGATAAGCATGCTCACTACAATGTGTTGTGACTATGTAATAGTAAGTGTTGATAAGCATGCTCGCTACAATTGCCTCGATGTGATCAATGAAATTTGTCGACTTCTTGCAACTGTTGCCTATCGTTATTAGTGAGTTGTTACTTGTTGTCATTGATCTTGCCTTGTATTATTGCTTGTTGTCTCACCGGGCTGAATTGCCGTTGCCTATAACCTAAAGCTCTGCAACCAACCTCTCTTACAGTTGAATCCACCACATCACTATCATATCATTGCCACATTAGGTTGCCATGCTAGGCATCATAACACATAACAACTATGTAATATAGTAAAAATGCATTCATACCTTAGCCAATATTTAGCCTATTAGGGTTAAGTATAAAAGGCTAAGTTGTAACTAGCCAATGATCTTTTTGCCATTTTACAACATTTCATGTTTGAGGTCTCAACCTCCCACCATCTAAGAGGGTGTATATTCTTGGCCACCATAGCTTGGGGTGCATACCATGCTGTAGCCTCTCATCACTTGATTCTTAGCCATTCATGGTAATATCATTTCATGCCTAGCCACCTTAACTATGTTTTCTTGGCATTTTAGTCTAATTCTTTGTATTTTCAATTTAATGGTTTCATGTGGGAATTAGCTTCTTTACATTGGTATTAGAGCACATCTTTGATCCAATGGGAATGTCATTTTCGTGGTGAATCTGGTTACAAGATTAGGCACAGAGTAACTAGAGGATAAGAGTTAGTCATAGGATTTGACACAATTAAAATGGTTACTAGATAATGTCTCTGCAAGCAGTAAGTCGTGACTAAATTTGATGGTCTTTAAGAATGTCTGAAAAAATAATGGCAGATTTAAGGTCATTTTGGTGGTTTGTAGCCAATTTGGGGTCATTTTGAAGGATCATGGACTTAATAGAAGCTTTTAGGGTTCTGAATCAAGACTACCAATCACTTGAAGATCAAGTGCCCAGGGATAATCCAAGATATGGAGGTAAAGGTTTTTGGTATTTTAACACAAATAAGTTGTCGTGTGATGCCTACAAGTTTACGAGCTTTCTAGCTTATTTCGAGAATACCATGGCTACAAGTGGTCAATGCCATTCATGATTAGGATGAGGTATTTGCTACTCTCTATGATAGGAAGGGGTTGAGAAGGAAATTTAGGACAATAACTAGGATGCCAATGGAGGATGAAGGAGCAATAAGTGAAACACCTACTTTACCTTCAACAAATGTTGTGGTCTATGGAATGATGTCAATATTCGACAACATCAATTTTAAAGTGCCATCTTACACAACCATCTCATATACCTCCACACACCACATTGGAACATCACAATTAGCTAATCTTGACATCAATGGTGGACTTTAAACATTGGATTTGATTCTACTAGGCATCATTCCACTCGTAGAATCCTCCTTCAACCTATCAATTCGGTTTGTTTGACTTTTTAAGGAAAATAACTAATAATAGCAATAAACTAATTTGCTAAAAATTTGTCCAACTGATAAAATAAAAATGAAATAAAAGCAACTAATGATTAACATGAATAATAGGGATGCTACTAGGAGTGTGCAATGGAGCATACGAAGACACTTGGGCAAGGTCCTATGCGAGCGAGGCAAAACAGGCTGGGATTGTGGAACCCCAACCCTTCGTGCATGCACGCAGCGGTTTTACGGGCTCGCTGTTCAGGCCCTTGGCTTTTCTAAATAAAAAAGTTCGTGGGTAAAACTGGTTTTGCTAACCAAAATGCTCGAGCCAAACTGACTCACTTTACTGCCTAACGGCCCCGATCGAGCTGAAGATGTTGATGTTGAGCCCGCCCGCCTGGGCCGACGAATTCCTCGTTCCCGACAATCGTAACACCATCAACAGCGACTCCGCCGCCACCGCCGCCGCCGCCGCCTCCTCTTCCTCTTCCACTTCCTCCTCCTCGTCCCCTTCTTCTTCCACCGCTTGTTCTTCAGGAGTCAACCCTGTCTCGGACCTGGTCTCCTCTCTCACCCAGCGCCGTCTTTATCGAGAGATCGCACTTGCCTTGCGCACGGCCATCGCCGATGCCAAGGCTGATTTCTCCTTCTTGCGTGTCAAGGGCCTGAAGACGCTCCTCAAGTTGCTTTCGATCATAGCCAAATCGGAGGCCTTAATCCCACTGTTTCAGGATAGTCAAACCGATGCTACTTTGCAAGGTTTGTCAGTTCTGCTCATCTTACCAGGCAGGGATTCTGTCAATTGTATAGACTGTTGAACTCGCAGTTTCCCGATTGTTTTGATGGTCACTAAATGACAGAAAGACATCAAAGGCTACTGTAGATGTTTGAATTCATTCATTATGGGCACCTTTTTTCAAGCCCATAGGATTTATGATGGTTTAACGGACCGCAGGACTAACTAGGGTCTTTACCTCCTGTGGAATTACATCTTAGATGATAGTCCGACCTTTTGGATAGGACCTCCATGTAAGACAGGTCAGAATTGTACACCAATATCACTGCTGTAACATATAAGTAGTGTTGAGAGACCCTTCACCCTTCGCAAGTAGTGTTGAGAGACCCTTCACCCTTCGCTTGCAGTTTGCGGTTTTTGTGTTTCTGCCATTTGCGTTTAGGGCTTGCAGCCCCAAAAAAGGTTGTCATCCTAGACTAATTGTGTTTATTTACAAGCCACTCTCTTATTCATTCCTCACTGATGATTCATTCAGTCCGTCACCTCTTCTCTCCAGCCTTTCCACTACCCTCACACCCCTTTAGGAGGACATTGCAGTTTGTGGTTCGTGGCTGTCTTCATCATCTTCCTTGTGCTACAGCAACCTTGTTCCCTTGTATCATATTCACTCCATGATTTAGATCTTCATCATTCCATTCATCAGAGTTTCGTCTCTCTTCTCTTCTCTTCTCTTCTCCATGTTTGCCGAGCTCACTTTGTGTTCCTCCAAAGTGAACTCCTCGCAAACCTTACTGTCTCGCTGGTACGTCATCTTTTTGACATGGTATCAGAGTTGAATCTCCTCAAACAGCAGCAAAGATCCTCCACTCTAGTGAAGGCAAAGACTAGTGGCGGGTTCGGCATTCACTTTTCTTCTTCTTTCGCTACATTAATATATTGTTTTTGCAGATTTCAGGTGTTTTAGCTTGCTGCCTACACCCCGTTCGCGGAGGACGTTTTAGTCGAAGCTGTTCATTGTTGTCTCCATCATCAGTTGGGGCCTGATTTCCAACTCTCTTCACATAGTTTAAAGCTGATTCTGGCTAGACGACTGTTGTTCTTGTGCAGACCTGCTGCTGTACAGTCTGCCATGTCTTCATTGTCTTGTTGCCTACGTTTTTTAGTCTTTCTCTCACATGCTCCTATGTTTTTAGTCTTTCTTTCTCTTGCACGCTGTCTTGCTTGTGTTTTTAGTCTTTCTTTCTCCTGCTGCTTACGTTTTTAGTCTCTCTTCTCACCTGCGTTTTTCCACTAGTTGTAATCTCTTACTGCTGGTCGCATCCTCCTCCCACTGGCAGCTCGCTTCTAGCCCTTCCACTGCCCTCCCATCCCTTAAGGCGGATATTGCGGTTCATGCTTCACATTGTTCTCACATCCCTTGAGGTGGACATTGCAATTTGTGGTTCATGGTGGGTGACCTTTTTCTTCTTCAGGAAGGCACATTGGTATCCATGGCTTATTTACTAACAAATGACCAGACTACTGGGTGCTCCTACTGTGGCATCACCGGACATACTACCGATGCTTGCCGACTTCGAACTTTGCTCCCCATCCCTTCGGAGTACATGCGTCTTCCACCAAGCACTCCTTGTGCCATCTCTCTTTTTTAGGCCACAGAGATCGTTCTGCATCGGCTATCAGAGTACTATGCTCAAGGCACTAAGATGCATCCGATGCGCACTAAGTTCTTTTGAGCACATGGAGGATCGATTGGTACTACGATCTCTTAGAGATCGTCACAATATCAGCGGCAGTCTTCTCCCACCTATTTTCGGGTACAGTGGCTTCCACGGTCTCTGTCTCTGCTATCTGCTCCACCGAGAGACAGTGATTGTTTGATACCGTCTCCTCGTCAGTCCACTCCTTCAAGAGACAGTGGCTGCTCGACTTCTTCCTCTTCTTGGCTACCCAGTCTGCTTCATTGAGCAATAACGACTGTTGCCCACCTCTTGCTTATTCTGAGCCTCACCCTTTCTCACCCTTGACTACTCAGGTTCGAGAGGCTACCTCTGGGAGCTCTTCAGCATCCCAGATACCTTCTTTGGCACGATCGGCGGCACTTCATTATCAAACATTTCGGAGTGCGTGATCCATGAGTTTTTGGATTCCCTATCTACTTTAGAGGGGGATTCTGAGGGGGATGTTATTTTTTCGCCCTTAGAGGGGACATCTACTTCTTCTTTGACTTCAGCGGGGGTCTCTCCATTTTCCACCTCAGAGGGGGAATCTACTCCACTTGAAGTTCTTCACCTATCCTCTACTTTCTTGGGATGGCTGTCTTCGACCAGCCATGCCTTTTACTGATACTCAGGATCTTCAGGTACCATCTAGATCGGGACCTCGGAGATTCAGCTGCGACTTGGTGACGAGGCCTTCGTATTCCTTCCAGCATGGATGCACAACGCTAGTGGCTTCTCTCCCAAGGTTGTGTTTCGGGTTTTCGAGTTCACTCTGTTTACTAGTCTTTATTGCAGGTTCCCTTTCTGGTGGAAATCTTGTATCTTAGGGATCCTCTACATCTTTTTCCTCCTCTTTTTTTCTTGCCTTGGTCACTTGGTCAGTATGGAGCCATCTCCCGAGATCGAGTACGTGCATATCCTTATGGTTCTCGGCACCACACAAAGCCCGACATTCCTTCTATGCATTGCATGTTTTCATCATCTTTGTACTAGGGTGCTTGGGCAAGTGAACAATTTCCCCACGAGAGACACTGTCCAAGTGGCACCTGTTGTATGAGCATTCTTTAGCATGTAGCATTGCATCTCCACCTCACTCTTCTCTTGTTCCCCTTTTTGGGCCTAAGAGGGGGTGTTGAGAAATCCCCTTCACCCTTTACGTGTAGTTTGCGTTTTTGCGTTTTGCGTTTAGGGTTTGCAGCCCCAAAAAAGGGTGCCATCCTAGACTAATTGTGCTTATTTATAGGCCACTCTCTCATTCATTCCTCACGGCTGATTCATTCAGTCCGTCATCTCTTCTCTCCAGCCTCTCCACTACCCTCACACCCCATCAAGAGGACATTGCAATTCGTGTTTCGTGGCTGTCTTCATCATCTTCCTTGTGCTACGGCACCCTTGTTCCCTTGTATCACATTCACCCCATGATTTAGATCTTCATCATTCCATTCATCAGAGTTTCGTTTCTCTTCTATTCTCTTCTATTCTCTTCTATTCTCTTCTCTATGTTTGCCGAGTCCACTCTGTGTTTCTCTCTGTAAACCCTACTATCTCGCTGATACGTATCCTTTTGACAAGTAGGAGGATGCTTTCCACTCTTGAATTTAGAGGTGGTCCTAGTGTCATAGGACACAATACTTGTTACAACTGTTAAAAGCTTCTGAAGCTGAGGAAAAGGTCTCCATGGCCATTGCGAGCCTTTTGAGTTTATTGCTATTCCTTTCCTTACTCATTACGAAGTTGCTTGAGAGAAAAAGACAAGAAGCAAGCGAGCAACTTTTTCTTCTTGATATTGAAATGTACTAAATCTCTCTCTAATGAAGAGGCATAAGTGGCAAATGCACTCCCTAAGGTCAATGTGCAGTGTGGATAGGATGGTGGATGAAATGGAGAAGCCACTGTAATCTCCACCTAATGTGCATGAAATGGAAAGGACTAATACATAGGGTGAACTGATAGATTGAAACTGTGATAGAGTTTCCAATGTTGTCTAACTCAGATTGAGGCTCACAAGCAGGAGATGTACATAGAAGAAGATGATGAACCACTGCTTGTTAACACCCTTCCTCAAAATTTGGGTGCGGTCTAAGGGGAGAGAAGCAAAAAATCGAATATAAGATTTGATCATGCATATGCCGATTAAGTTTGTTGATGTAGGTGTCCAAACGAGTAGCATTAGCCCCTCTTGAGATTAGAATCTGGTACTAGGGTTGTCTAAAACAAGCCAATGGGAGTGGAGAGGTCTTGAATGAGTCACACTAAATGTATGGAGTCGGAAATGGATGAGCCACATCCCTGATTTGACCAGAAGACAATAGCAAGGTGCTATAGAAGGTGCTGTAATGCACTTCTGCATAAGAGAAGCACTAGGGAATAAAGTGCAAAGGGTGGGATATGCTAGTGGTAACAAAAAGTGGCTTCGAAAAGATGGAAAGAAGTTGTTGTATGATGTAAAAGACTTGATATAGTATGTATCTTGGAAGATCTCCTCATGATTCTTGGAATTCCTCTCTAAAATTGATTGAAGGGCTAGGTAATCCATAGCCACATTGCTGATATTGATACCCCCCTCTGAAAGGGATAGAGGGTTCCCAAGGGAACGGGCAAAGGAGTTGGTGGGGGATGGGAAGGTAGTTCTATCCATGGAGCATTTTCCTTTATTACATTTTCCACATTTTCCATCTTTTTTCTTTGTTCCTTCTACCACATCTACCCATGTATGGACGTCCTTTTTTAATCCCTTCATCTCTAGTTTAAGCTCATGCATGCCTGGTAGTTCTCCTTGTACTTTCATTTCTTGTTCCTTATGTGCATTTAGCTCTTCTTTTAATTGCAAGATATTTGTCTTGTAGGAATCTTTAGTTTTTTGCATTTCAGTTCTCATCGTGTTCAATTTTGATGCTACTTGCATCTGTATTCCCTTTTCCATAGTATATTTCTTTATGCATTCTTTTCATCTCTTCTTGCAATTTAGCCCGGACCTTCTCATGGATTTCTTTCTCCATTTCTTGCATCATGATTTGCAGCTCTGCGCGCATCATGATTTATATCTCTCTGTACATGGATTTGTTAATGGTCTTTGGGGTCTTCCCAAGCATATTTGATCCAGGGAAGATTGTTCATTCTTGGGCTTTGTGGTTGTAGGTTTTATCCCTTGTGCTTTTGGGTGGACTATGGAATACAACTTCCATAGCCACATTGCTGATATTGATACCCCCCTCTAAAAGGGATAGAGGGTTCCCAAGGGAACGGGCACAGGAGTTGGTGGGGGATGGGAAGGGACTTCTATCCATGGAGCATTTTCCTTTATTACATTTTCCACATTTTCCATCTTTTTTCTTTGTTCCTTCTACCACATCTACCCATGTATGGACGTCCTTTTTTAATCCCTTCATCTCTAGTTTAAGCTCATGCAAGCCTGGTAGTTCTCCTTGTACTTTCATTTCTTGTTCCTTATGTGCATTTAGCTCTTCTTTTAATTGCAAGATTTTTGTCTTGTAGGAATCTATAGTTTTTTGCATTTCAGTTCTCATCGTGTTCAATTTTGATGCTACTTGCATCTGTATTCCCTTTTCCATAGTATATTTCTTCATGCATTCTTTTCATCTCTTCTTGCAATTTAGCCCGGACCTTCTCATGGATTTCTTTCTCCATTTCTTGCATCATGATTTGCAGCTCTGCGCGCATCATGATTTGTATCTCTCTGTACATGGTTTTGTTAATGGTCTTTGGGGTCTTCCCAAGCATATTTGATCCAGGGAAGATTGTTCATTCTTGGGCTTTGTGGTTGTAGGTTTTATCCCTTGTGCTTTTGGGTGGACTATGGAATACGACTTCCATTCCTGGGTGTGTTGTCTCATCCTGAGAGGCATCCTCCATATGCATTGGCCATGATGGGAGTGGTTATGTATGCATTGGCCTTGATGGGAGTGGTTACATTCTCTAGATCATCTAGCAGTTTGGTGCAATTTTCAATTTTGTAGTCTCGTAATCTTTCACAAGCACAGTTGCCTTCACGGCCTACAACAATGATTCATATGTTACATTGAGAGTTTCAAATGAGTGTTGCATTTCAAAGTATCTAGTGCTTTACTGTTACATTCAGAGTTTTAGATCCGTATTGCATCAAACCATAGAGTATACATGACTGCATTGTCGACATGTTAGTATCCAGTGTGCTATTTTTGCATTCAAAGTTTCAAAGTAGGTGATGAAATGATTTGTAGGTCATCCTGTTTCAGAGTTTCAAAGTTGGTGATGAAACGATTTGTAGGTCGTGCTGTTTCAAAGTTTCAGAGTTCACTTTTGTTAGTAGTATAGTTAGCTCATGAGTGAGTCTGGGATGTGCCTTAGTGGGACAGGCATTACTGAGTATTTAAGGTATTTTTAAATTGTCATTACGATGATTATATTGGCATTTATTGTTTGCCAACCAGCATTAAATGCTGGTTGACCTGGTCACATTTATGACATTATTTTGTGCTATATATTCGGGCTCCTCCTCCACAATTCATTCATTCAGCACTTGCAGATTCGAGTGCAGGGTCTTGTTGGAGGAGGGAGCTGGTGCTAGTGCCCACACAGCTGATGACTTACTATTGTATGCGACTGTTTCGTGTTTGATATATGGATTTCATTTTCCAAGCATATCTCTGAGTTCTCCTTTGCAGTGTTCTTGTGTTGTCTCTTTTCTCTTTCTTGTGTTGTGTTGTGTCTCTTTTCTCATTTTCCAAGCATATCTCTAAATTCTCCTTTGCAGTGTTCTTGTGTTGTCTATTTTCTCTCTGTCTTGTGTTCATCAGTTTATTTCAGCATCCACTTATGACATGGTATTAGAGCCCAGGATCTACATTTGCATTGCTGTTTTCTGCTGATTATTGATGTCATCTTTGTCTACTGTAGAAGGTGGACAACCAATCTAGTAGATTTTTAAATCCTAGATCTAGGATTGACACATTCATGATAGGTTGTTCCTTGATAGAAAGTGGGATTGGCTCCTAGTCCAGGCTCATATGAGGGGACACTTTGGCGGTCTTGGCCAAAGGTGAGAAATCCATGTTCACATTTGCTCAAAGGCATTTTTGATAGGACGCTCATGTATGCTATGGTGAGATATTGTTGACAAACACAAAGAGATGCTATGATTCTTCTCTATTTTCAAGTTTTGGTACAATTGGCATCGGCAATCAGGTTTTGTCCAAGTCACCTTGGTGGTGGCTTGATCACCTATTGCTTGGGCATCCATGGTCCTATTCTGGTGGGCTTTGCTGTATGGTCTATGATGACTCATTATCATTTAAGTCTTGTATTCTATCAGATCACCCATAATTTGAGAGAGGGTGTTAGTAGTATAGTTAGCTCATGAGTGAGTCTGGGATGTGCCTTAAATGCTGGCCGACTTGGTTACATTTATGGCATTATTTTGTGCTATATTCGGGCTCTTCCTCCATAGTTCATTCATTCACCACTTGTAGATTCTAGTGTAGGGTCCTATTGGAGAGATGGAGCTGGTGCTAGTGCCCATACAGCTAGCTAGTGACTCATTGTTGTACATGACCGTGTTTGGTATATGGATTCCATTTCTTGAGTGTATCTCTAAGTTCTCCTTTGCAGTGTTGTTGCATTTTCTCTTCTCTCTCTTGTGTTTTATTTAGGATCCTTCTATGCTTCCATTGCTGCATTCACTTCTAATAACTTTTGCATCAACTGTCGCAATCATTGCATGTAAATCACATCAGGTGTCTCATCACTACTAGTGTAGAGGATACAATGTTCTTGTGAGAACTGGCGGGCTTGCAGGACATTCCCAACAAGAAGACCACCGATAAGCAGCCTCCATATAGAAACTTTCCCTTGGTAAGGAATCTTGGACTTCCATAATTGAAGAAATCTGTCTCACCACTTTTGTTTGCTATCCTGAGCATGCTAGACTTTATTAGCTTTCTCATTGATCCATCGCTTGTCCTCCACCATCTTATGGTAGATTTGTTAGCAGTCATGTTTGTCATGCCTTGTCATCTCCTGCCTGTGAGCCTCAGTCTGAGTCAGACGAGGACATTAGGAGCTCTGACATGTCTGTCATGTGTTATGATGGGGGAGGCTAGTCACTCTTGACTGGCTATCTTAGGATGTGTATTTCTTTTTGGCCTCTTTTAGTGGGCAGCCACTGGCTGTCCGGCCACTTTTTGGTCACTGTTGTGGGGCGCCCATTTTAGGGCATTTTTAGGGTTTGCGCCCATTTTAGGGTTAGGGTTAGGGTTTGTCCTTTGCCTATTTATAGGCAGCCCCCCTCCCCACTTGATCACTTGTCTTCTTGCAGATTCCGATACTCCTCCCCCGTGGTGGCGCTGCCATCATCATCAGCCTGATCTGGTGCCCTCACTGACGCTTCGGGCTGCGTGCAGGGACTGATCAGTCCATTTCAGTGTATTCAGCATTCATTTCAGTCAGTGCAGATTTCTCTTTCTTATTTTCTGCTTTCTCTCTCTCTCTCTCCCTCCGTGTTCGTATTCCCTCTTCCGCAGCGCACTCTCACATGGTATCAGAGCTGAAGGAGAGTACACGGAGCTGAGATTTACGCGGGAGAACACCCACAACTTTGCGTTTGCTGGTCAAGACGTCTCCAACAGTTGAGGCGTCACCTTCTGCACCATCTTCTTGATCAAGGCAGCCTGTTTTGGTGTCACATCTTTGCGTTTGCTACTGGCGTCATCCCCAAATCTGCGTTTTCAGCCTGGGCGGTCCTCCTCTAGCTGGGCGACACTCCACCAAGCTGCGTTTTCAGCTTCTGTGGCTGCGTTCAACCTCTGGCGGCACTCCTCCAAGCTGGCGACCTCATTCCTACTTGCTTTTTGAGGCAGGCGGTTGTTTTTCTGTGGTGATTGCATCGTTAGCATTTGCGTTTGACATCATCCTTGCGTTTTGTGCAAGGCGGCCAGCTCAGGAGCTTCTGGTGTTTGTGTTTCGGCACCGGCAACCTTCCCTTGTTGTGTTTTGGTGTTTGCAGATATCGAAGATGTCTTCTCATCAGTTTACAGGCTTTGATGACTCAGATGACGAGCTTTTGTCTCGACACTCATCTGAACGGAGGCGTGATTTCTATCACGAGGACCGTCGTCCGGAGTCTATTCCTCTTTCCCGTCCCCCTTCTATTCATGTATCTCGGCGAGCCTCTTCCAGTGGGCCGAAGATGCAGCCTTTGGTACCCCCTGTACAGGTACCCGTACTTCCTCAGCTGCCCAAAGAGGACCGGATGGATGGCTCTAGCTTTTCTCTATGGTCTTGCAAGGTGGAGTGTATCTTGGACTCCTTCGATCTTTGGGAGCTTGTTTTTGTTCCTATTCCCCGGCCTCAAGTGGATCCCGTAGATGGGACATCTATGGATCGTGCAGCCTTATGGGATTGGCTCAATTCTAGAGCCAGATCTTTCCTCTTTCTGAGTTTGCAGGATTCTGTCCTTGTTCATGTTCACAGGTTAAAGACTGCAGCAGACGTGTGGAGAAAGCTCGCGTCTCTCTATCAACAGAAGACGTTTGCCCACTGGATATCTCTCGAAAAGAAGTTGCGGATGCTCGCTATTGATGATAGTCCTTCCATGAAGGACCACATCAACAGATTACAGGATATGAGGGATGAGCTTGCATCCACCAGCCTTCTTACATCGAGGACCCGTGAGAAGCTTCTATGGGAGGAGCTATCCCCGCTTGTCTTGGAGCATGACGAGCGACTCAGAGAGGTCAGTGCTAGTGGATCCGACTCCACTAGAGCCTTTGTTGCAAGTTTGGGAGGATAGAAGAAGAAGAAGAAGTCAAAGGCTAAGAAGAAGGACAGTTCTTCAGGCTCTGACTCAGATTCAGAGAGACCGAAGTGCCCACATTGTGGGAAAGGGACACATCCCGAGGAGAAATGCTGGAAGAAGTACCCTCACCTTCGTCTGGGAGCGACGGGTGGATCTACATCGGAGCCTTCTTCTACCTCTACACCAGCTGTTACCCATGAGTCAGTGTTCCTTCATATCTATGCTTTGAAGGAGGATCCTTCTTCCGTGGCTGCAGTGTCTTCTGCGCAGCCTTGGTTAGTGGACAGTGGTGCTTCGAGTCATATGACTCCCCGAGGTGATTTGTTACAGGATCTCCGTCCATCAGAGGGTTCAGTCACTGTTGGTGACATTTTATCGGTGCCTATTAGTGGTGTTGGCACATTGCCTTTGTTTATCGACGGACCTTCGAGCTCCTTTTCACAGGCGCTACATGTTCCGGATTTGGGCCTTCCCCTCCTCTCAGTTTATGGCCTTACGAGGCTTGGCACACGAGTGATCTTCACCAAGCATGCCGTTGTTATTGAGGATTCTCTTACAGGAGTTGTTTTATCTACAGGTTGGCAGGAGAGCGGGCTTTACAGGCTCCATTCCCCTTCTTTGATGCAAGGTCCTCCGCGGCAGTCTATTGCTACACCCGTTCCCGCTTGTGCACCTTCTATTCCACAGGTTCCTTCCCATCCCCCACCTTCTCCTCCAGTGGTTCCCTTGTACCCCCCATCCCTTTCAGAGGGGGACGATCTCGGTGATGCG